>NW_019384382.1:506757-536607 GCF_000671375.1 Centruroides sculpturatus
GTTCTCAGACATACAAGGAATCATGATATATCTTGATGATATACTGATTTATAGTCAAACATTAGAATCTCATAACGAGATACTGCAAAAAGTCCTTGAAAAAGCTCGTCAAATTAATTTAAAGTTTAATAAAGATAAGTGTCATTTTCTAATGAAAGAAGTCAAGTATTTAGGTCACATTTTTAGCCAAAATGGAATGTGTCCTGATCCAGCTAAAGTTAGTGCAATATGTCACCTACCAGCACCTAAGGATATAACGGAACTTAAACGTTTTTTGGGAATGGTAAATTATTTGGGATCTTACATTGATAACTTAGCTGATAAAACCTTCAACCTACGTCTATTGTTAAAAAAGAATATAGCGTTTCATTGGTCAGAGAAACAGCAGTCAGAGTTTCAATTATTAAAGGAAGTAATAAGCAATGCACCAGTCTTAACTTATTTCCAACCCAACCAGCCTTTAACATTGTCTGTGGATAGCTCAAAGGCGGCAGTTGGTGCAGTCATACTACAAAATAACAGACCCATAGCCTATTCATCAAAGTCATTGACAGAGTGTCAGTCACGTTATGCACAAATAGAAAAAGAGCTGTATGCAATTCAGTATGGTTGTAATCGATTTCGTCAATATATTTACGGTCATAGGGTTATTGTGGAAACTGATCATAAACCTTTGGAGACATTATTTAAGAAACCATTGTCTGAAGTGCCAGTGCGTCTACAACGTATGATGCTGAATCTGCAACAATATGATCTGAGTGTTACATATAAACCGGGCAAATTCCTGTTCATAGCAGATACTTTAAGTAGGGCTCCAGTAGATCCACCCGACGTAGAGGATTCTCTAGAGGAGGATCTCCGTATACATGCCAACTTATTGATGACTAATCTTGCAGTGTCTCCTGAACGTCTAGAGGAGATTAAACTAGCGACCCTGATGGATGCAGATCTTCAAATCATTATGAAATATTGTCTTACTGAGTGGCCTACATCAAGAAACAAGCTTGACTGTCAATTAAAACCTTACTTTAATATACGTCAAGAACTCCATGTCATCGAGGGTTTATTGTTTAAAGGTCGTCGTCTTGTAATTCCTTTAAGTCTTCGTTCCAAAATATTAGACATTATTCATGAAGGTCATTTGGGCATCGAAAAATGCCTAAGACAAGCAAGAAGTGTTATATATTGGCCAAACTTAAATGTCGATATAAAAAACAAAGTAGAGCAATATCACGCTTGCATTAAATTCAGAAGAGCGAACAATGCAGAGCCTCTTATTCCACATGAGCATGTCAACCTGCCATGGCAAAAAGTAGGCATAGAGTTTTTTTATTATAATAATATTACTTATTTGCTAGTCATAGACTATTTTTCTAAATATTTCAAATTAGTCTCAGTCAGTTCCAATAATGCTAAGCTGGTCATAACAAATCTAAAAGCAATCTTTTCGCGTCATGGAATTCCTGCAGTCATTGTTTCTGATAATGGTCCACCCTTCAATTCAGAAGAATTTAGATTATTCCTAAAGTGTTGGGACATAACTCACAGAACATCAANAAATTTCATGAAAAGCATCATCACTTGGGATGTGACCTGGGTTGATGGGTATGAGGTAAAAACAAATGCCAGTTGTCAGAATGGGTGGGAAAATCTTCACTGCAATTCAAAAAGGCACAAGTTCAGTCAAGTGTGAAGATCTCGCTCATTGTTTTGTTCTATTCTGAAGGTGAAGAAATATCTTCATGAAGCAGTGAGTAAGAAAGACCCAACTACTTGGAGAGAACAGCATTGTGACATTGCACCTGTCTAAACAGGTATGTCATGAAAATGCACACTAAGAAGGGATTTTTCAAAATTCCCCTATGGGGAGATTAAGGTTTAACCTGAAGAACGGCTTCTACTTTACTATTTTAGATGCAATATTTTATTTTTTTAGTAACAACTAACGATTGAGAATCTTAATGAAGTATCGAGGGAGGGCTATTTCTATCAAATTGCAAATTCCGCACAGGTGAAGCCATGGGTAACAGCTAGTTTTCTATAAAGCCAATCCTTTGAGTACAATTTTCTGATTAATTAGACACATGATTTAAATATAATCTGTAAAAATTACTAAGACAGTTATCAAAAAATTCATTATACTGACTGATTCTAATAGAAATTTAAAAAAATAATAAATAGAATTCAAATAGAATTGAATGGAACTAATTTTCATAAGTAGTTGCGTAGATAAAAATAATAAAAATACAACAAATTCTTTTAAAATTTAAAATAAAAAAACAGTAGAATTATGAAAGATTGTTAATGAAGAAAAAAAATTATAAATGTCTAAGAAATGTCGTGTTACCAACTACTTTGATAGAACAGATATGTTTGTGCTGTTCAAGGAGGCTTAAGACCATGATAGCAATGAAATAGGAAACAGGAATGATGACAATGAAAATGATGAAATATTGTTTTAATAGCTTTCCAAATCTTTTTAATGCAAAATAAGATTAGTAATAAAAGATTGACTTATATTCAATCTTAATTTTTTTTTCAAAAAGTAAGGATTCCAAAATTGGGAGTTGACTTATATTTGGGCCAATATGGTATATTTGGATGATGTAGTCAGAAAATGAATATATAAATATTTTAAAATAAAAAATGAATTTATTTAAAATTTAGGTACAGATCTAGATTTTTTAAAACGTATATTAGAAGTACACTTTTGTACACAATTATCTTAATTTTCACATAGAAATTTTTAGTTTTGTTAATTTTAAATATTTATTTTTTAACATATAATGATGAAATGATTTTATTTTTAATCATTTGTAGGCTACATCAAAATATAAAAACATTTCAGTTTATGAAATTTAAAATTCAGCTTCAGAATTTAGCTTAGAATGATGCTAAACATTTATTTTTTAAAGTATTTTCCTTATTATTCAAATTTGACTACATACAGAAGTTAGAACTGATTCTTCTCAGGGATGGTTATCAATTCACAATATAAATTTTTTTTAATCAGATAATGATTTTAATAATAATTACTAAGTTTTATAGTGTCAGTGTTTATTGGTCTGAACATTAGTCAATCTTTTTTCTCAGTTTTTAAAGGAGCAAAAAATTGCTCTTGCTGTATTTGAGTCTTGATTTATATTAAGATCCCAATNATCCTGTCGATTTCTTTGTCTCTGTCCATAATATTGCCGCAGTATAAAAAGGCCCTTCTAACTAGGGCACGAAATGCAGCCAATTTATAACGAAATGGATCCTTAGAATGTGCGGATATATATAGTGGGCTATGTGTAGGCTATATCCCTGCACATTCTAATGATCCGTTTCGTTATAAATTGGCTGCATTTCGTGCCCTAGTTAGAAGGGCCTTTTTATACTGCGGCAATATTATGGACAGAGACAAAGAAATCGACAGGATTAAACGGATAGCAGAATCCTTAGGCTACAGGAAAAACATAATTGCCGGCATTGTTAGAAACTTTGAGATACAATATACAAAGGTCTCTAAACAAAGACCTAGTAAATACATAAAATTCACCTACAACAAAAATGTAAGAAGCGTTATGAAGGAGATTGCTGACATAGAAGAATCAATGGTGATTTTAAAATGAGCTCCTAATTTATTTAAAATTTTAATAAACGATAAAGGGGATATTAAGAAAGAAGATAAAGCAGGAGTTTATAACATCCTGTACGAGAACCAACAAATAGGATTAAAAAACATATAGATGTATAAACGCCAGAGATGCGGAGGGCCTACCCTCAGCATGGAAGTTTGCTATTAAAAGACTTACAAATGGCTTATGAATGACGACTTGATTCGCAATTTACGTTATGAGAACATTTATAATTTTTGTTAACTGTTAACGACTTGTACTATTACTTATTTATTGTTGTATGTTATTTATTTTTACAATTGGTATTTTTACACTTTAATTATTTTACTTAATTACTGAGTTGTTGATATTTTTGAATTTTAAATTTAATGTTCTATTCTTTGTGGTTATTCCATATTCGTTTTTTTCAACTTGAAGATGATCTATGAAGTAGATCGAAAACGTTCGTTTTTTTAAATAAACTCCCTTGGCAACGGATTAGGTGTTGATTATTTTGATCATTTTGGTAACTTTTATTAATGCTGAACATACATTTCAAATTCGAGAAAGTGCAATTTTTTGTTTATTTATGTAAAAGATTGAAGGAAAAGTAATATAACTAACTTACTTTTTTAAGAGATCAAAAAAGGTTACAAATTAAATGAAAACTACCTACTTATGTAGTTTAGTCATCTATATATTCGTCTATAAAAGAACAAGTTCTGATAGGATAATTAACGCAGAGCCAATACTACTGGTGCTAGAAACAAAAATTTGAGGGTTTATTCCTTTTGTAAAGTTTAGGCATGCTAAGAAAACATTATACAAAATTCAACTCTAAAGGGGTGAAAAAGGGTAAAAAATTTGTTTGAAAATTTTTACTGCATGGTCACATTAGATCGAAACTTAGGTCACAAAATGTGAAAAAATAATAATTAATGATTTGTAAAGCATTTTTATGAAATCATCTCTTATTATAAACTTGAAAATTAAATTAACTTTTTTGTTTCATTGTACAAAATTATTTATCATAACTGAAGTTCCAGACAGCTTGGTAGCCTGAACGGCCCCAGGCTTTCACCTGTCCACGTTAAGTGACTTTCATTACAAGCATTTAGCTTTCCGAAGTCTATGAGAACAATTATTTGGCATTGACGGCCGTGAATTTTGTGCCAGTAAGCTGTCTTGACTTGTTTGATTATGTTATCAACTCAATTTCATATTTATTTTCACATTTTCACTTCATGGTCCTTCTCTGTTCTTTTTCCATTATTTACATGTGTAGGTCATTTCATTGTTATCCACATTTGATATCATCACTTATCACATACTGCCATGACACTCATGTCTGTCCGTTACAACTGTCAAGAATTAATGCGATTGGCAAAGCATAGTGACAGTGGACCAATAGAGAGCAGTGTGCGCAATCCTTGCCATAATGCGGTCTGCACGCCAATTTTCATACGTGCGTTAATCAAACTGAATAGTTTGACCGAATATTTGATATACGGCCTCAGGCTGAATATACTATTCGTTGCATCACTAGTTTTAAGATTTGAAATTTTAAAACTTTCTTATACATGTATGATAAGTATATATATTGTTCATTTTAAAATTGTTGGTTTAAATTTCAAATTAAAATCCATTTAAAATTTATTTCATAATCATTAAAGAGCATTTTAAAGAATCAGAATATATTTTTTATAAAATTTAAATATAAATTGAAAATAATTTTAAGTTACAAGTAAGTGTAAAAGTATGATTTTATACATGTGATTATAATTTAAGTAATTCTAGTCAGAGCAGTCTGCATCAATTTTTAATATCTAAACTCAATGAACTTATGACACATTCTTTATTAGGGAGGATCAAATGAGATATATAAAAGATTGAATGAGATTAAAAGAAATAGCATCTTTTAAAATTCTTCAGTCTACAATAGTCAGACTTTATGGCAATAATAAATGGCTCACTATTATTATTACAGTGTTTCTATGCATTGTGAGAAACACTTAAATCTTGAACATTTATTTACTGCTAACAAGAAGGATAATATATGAAACTAAATAAGTAAATAAAAAATTCATATACAGCCTCTATTTATTAAGACCAAAATTTGATTCTTTTCATAGTTCTATGAAAACCTGGTCTTTAAGATAAATATTTTACAGATTTGTTTTGGGCATTTAGCATGTTCAAATGTCACAATTTTTCCTCAAGTAACTTTTTTCATGTTATGTACTGTACAGACCTCATTGACTCCTATTTATTTAAGCTTAACAAAAGTTTATAGGTACTGCTAATTCAAGATATGTTTTACTTAAATCATTTCTTTAATTTTTGGCAAGTTTTCTTCTTTATGTAATTTTTCGTTGTGAAAATCCTCTGAGTTAAAGCATTTTCAGTTATCACAACACTTAATTTAAATAACAAAAGCAATCTATCAGTACAGTTGGTATTCAGTGATGCAAGGTGAAACATTTAAATATTACAAACTTGCAGCTTTCCAAGCTCATTGCTTTACTACTTATGAGTAAACTTCATTTGATCATCCAATAGAATACAGAAAAGAGAATTTCACTCTAAAAAAAATTAATTTAATTAAATTGTTTTTCAAAGAGAGAGAGAATGTTTTACTGTGGATGGTACGGAAAATGCAGTCAGTGACCTGGATATATATTTATTAAACAAACATACTACTACCCTTATGACTTTATATTAACTTTACACTGTTACATTTGTACAAAAACATAATAAATATTTGTGAATATAAAAGAAGATAATAGGAGTAATGGAGTTTAATATACAGTAAGACCCCCCTTAATGTGGGGGATACATTCCTAGATGACAAGCACTAAATGAAACAGCATTAAACATGGTCATTTTAACACACAGTAAATGGAAAGAGGAACACACGACCAAAAATAAGTAGATTTTATTTTAATTTTAAGTTATTTTTATATTAATTTTCATAATAATATATGTTAAATAAAACACAAACATATGTGCACAGAAATGTAAAGTACATTTTTTTGTGATGAAGGTTCTTGCTCTTCTGAAATTCTTGATTTTTTTTTTCAATGAAGTTGTCTAGTGTCATTTGTTGCCTTTTTCTTTCCTTAAGCAAATGTTGGCAGCAGGAGATCACATCCAAAACGTCTCGTCTTGCTTTTGCGCTCTTTCAAAATCTGGATCATTTGCTACAATTTGATCATCGATTTCAATTATCATTACCAAACTTTTACTAAGGAAATCTGTAACAAGCTATTCAGGTTCTTCATTTTCAGAATCACTATTTTCCAGTTCTACATGAGTTCCTTGTTCTGCAGTTGTTGAAGGTCGTTGTTGGTAAGTCTTTCACCAGAAACCTGCAGTAACTCCTCAATATCCTGCTTGTCTACATCTAGTCCTGCTGTATCGATTAGATTGACAATTTAATCAACGATAGTGTCTTCTCATTGAGAATTCTTGAATACTTTCAGCCATACCTTCTTCCATACTTCATTCATGCATTTATCAGTTAATTCTTGCCAAGCGAAGTCGATGTTGCCTATGCATCCATGATAATGATATTTTTTCCAAAATTACATGAAACAAACATAGATTTAAGGAAAGTACAGTGCTATGACAAATTGCTACCTTTCGCTGATTGGTTTGTGTTTGGGAATAACCATATTATTTACAAATCAACGAAATGCTGCATTAATTTGAATCAGCATAAATTTTCAGCTTGTTTTTAGGCTTCGAGCAGACTGCGTTATATTGAATCAGTATTAATCGAGGTAGTGTTAAAAGAGGTCTTACTGTATTTACTTTGATGAATACATATTTAATAACATTACAACTTTTTAACAAGAAGAAAATTGTTGAGAATTAGATTTTAATAATAAAATGTTTATTGAAATTATTTTACAATGTTTATCTAAATTGTTCATCAAATTCAAGAACAACTTATGATTAGTCTTTATACTTCTTTTTTGGTAATATTTATTGGAAAACATTTAAACCAGGGTTTTCCAACCTTTTTCATGTATCCTCACCCCATTTAAGAAAACTTTTTCTGTCAAACATTAACATTACTTATGTAAGGTAGCCGACTCGGTGGAGATAGGGGACTTGAAACCCACTCCACGGCACCTGTGTAAGGTTGCAGTCTCCTAGGTGGAATCTATTAATCCCGCGTCAGGATGAAGCTAATGGAAGGTTGTATGGTGGCTGTGACGGAGGAGGCAAATGATGTTAAGTGTTTCACACAAGAAAACCATTTATTTGATAACATTTATGCTTACATCGACAATCGACGGTCCTTCACTAGGTTCTTCTTGTCGAAGATGCAGAGAGGCGAGAACTTCGTCGTCTGTCTGGCCCCGGAGCGGACGAGATGACGTCGCTGAGCAAGGCGGACGATTGGAAGGAGGAAGCAGCGGAGTCCAAAGTTCTTGGTGACGACACACCACAATATAAATCACGGCCTTTCATGGAATACGGAGGAGAGCTCCTTCCCGACCTTGAATTTCAGATTTTTATAGTTTTTTTCTCCCACTATTTGGACTTCTGATTGGCTCCTCATCTCCTTCCTTGCTTCTCGATTGGTCTCTTTTGTTTTGGGGAAAACCGAGACCGACTCAGTCATGGGAAAGGTCCGATTCCAAGTGTCTGCTTGACGCCATTCTGTCGGTTGTTCTTGGGGAATGTTGACAAAATTGCAAGACTCGCGCTCATAATTTAGCTCCGTTACTCATGATTTCTGTCATCTGGGTACTCGAATGATCATATGCAATGATTTATCTCTCTTAAATCTTTCTCTCTTTTCCGAAAATGTTTCCCTAGATTGATTATGATCGCTTGGGTTCAAAGTTCTACCTGTTTATGATTACTTGTGTCTGACTTATAACTTTTCACTTTGACATTGACAGTTTGTTTAACATGTGTTGGAGTCATCCAGGACTCATTTACATTTTGTGCCATGTTGTTTAAATTATGGGATTTTCCTTTCTCTCTCATATTTAATCTTCGTTATTATTTAAACATAAGAATACAATAAGGTTAGAAAGAGGTAATTATATTACTATTCTCCGGTGTTGTAGTAAAGATGAGATGAGCATAAGAATACCGTGATTTACATGATTTCGGCTCTCAGTTCGGTCCTGACACTTACTATATATTATATATAATTATATATTCAACAACTGCTCCTTTTGTTCCAAGTTTTAAATATCTTGGGACATTTGTCAAGATGGGAGGAGGATTGAACTTGGAGGTGCAGCATAGAATTCAATGTGGATGGATGAACTGAGGAAGCTGAGCGGTGTATTATTCTACAAGAAAGTTAGCTGAAATCTGAAAGGAAAATTGTATAAATCAGTTGTTAGACCTTCAATGTTATATGGAACTGAGACATGGGCAATAACAAGAGCCCAAGAAAGAAAAATGGAGGTGGCAGAGATGAGAATGTTGAGATGGATGTGTAGAGTGTCAAGGAAGGATAGAATAAGGAATGATTTTATTAGAGGTTTTATTAAGGTGGGCCCCTTGAGCAAAAAGATGCAAGAATGTAGGTTGAGGTGGTTTGGCCACGTAGAGCAAAGAAGTGACAATTATGTTGGAAAAAAGATCAGAAAACTGGTAGTAAAAGGAAAGAGGAAAAGAGGAAGACCAAAGATGTATTGGAAAGAAGGTGGAAGAAGACTTGAACCAAAGAGAACTTAAGAGAGAAGAAGCCCTTGATAGGGAGAAATGGAAAAAACATATTAGAGAAGGAAATGCTGACCCCATATAAACATGGGAAAAGGCGAAGAAGAAGATTGTCTTTGAGACATTGCCAGATTTAATGTATAAAAATAAAACAAAAGAGTATTTGTATTTACTTAAATTATAATGAGTACTTGAAACTGAAACATTTTGACCAGTTTTTCAATATTTAGAGAATGTTAGATGTTCAACTCAATAAAACTAATTACAGTTGGCAATTTGCACACATTGACAAACCTACTAATTTGAACCAAAATAACATTTACAAAATAATTTGTAATGCAAATGTGAATACTCTGGATAACTAATCCTCAGATTTATTCTTATAGAATTCACTTTTGTTTACTGGGCACATGGATTTATTGTAAATTATTTATTAGTACATTGGTACCTCGGTATACATCTGCTTTAGAATACGTCCTGTATGGACGAATCAAATTTTGCTCGGTATACGACTTTTGTTCAGTATACGACTTAATTATACGCTCCATCTATGAACAAGTTGCACTATCGGTGTATTAGACCAGACTAGAAGTTCTCAGTGCCATGGTTTATTACTTTGTTAAATTTCTTCTGATTTTAATTTGTAAGTAAAATGTTATTATTTTTATTAATCATGAATTGCAAAAAGGCATCAGAGAAAAAAAAAATGACTAGAATCACAATGGAACTGAAAAAAGAGATTGTTGAGAAATATAAAGGTTCGAGATTTAACTGTTGCATACTGTATTTCGAGAACGACGATATCGACAATCGTGAAAAATAAAGACATTATTAAATTTGCTAACATTGCGAAAAGAGTTAAATCAATTTCTAAACAGAGATTGAAGACATTAGATCATGTTGAGAAATTGGTTTTGCTTTGGATAATTGAAAAACAGTGTTCTGGCAACAGTGTATCAGAAGCAATTATTTGCGTGAAAGCTAAAAAGATACATGCTGATCTCATGAAAAATCAAGTAGTAACTAGCCAGGAAACCGAGGTGTATAAAGCCAGCGATTTTTTTTACATGAGAACGGATTAATCATTTTTACATTACTTCTTATGGGAAAGGTTGGTTTGGTATACGTCCTATTTGGTATAAGTCCAAACACCAGGAACAGATTAAGGTCGTATACTGAGGTTCCACTGTATTTGGACCATAGAAAAAGTCGGTCTGTGTGTTATTCATGTAGGCATGGATCCATACAGTATATAAATTTACAGGTTACATTTCATACAGTATAGAAATTACTTTCAACAATGAAGATAATTAAATTGTAATTATAACGATACAATAGGTAATCTACTTAAATTATAAATAGTTTTTTAAATATTAATTAACTTAAATCTGTGAAAAACAAAATTTGAAATATTTCAGCATATTTATTAAAAAATTTTTTTAGATCATTTTTGCAAGTTATATATACAGATGATGAATCTACTAATACTAAATCTGAAGAAACAGATCCATCTTTAATTCCCTCCACTCAAATAAAGGAAGAAGTTAATGAAAACAATGAAACTGTAGAGCCTAAGAACACTGAATGTGAACTTCCTGTACCATTAGATCAGTTGAAACAAGAAGTTGATTTTGATGAAAGTAGGACTGAAGAAATAGACCAGTTTTTCCCAATTTCCTGTAATGATATTAAAAAAGAGTTAGACATTGAAATTGAAGAAAACTATAATATTAATTATGGTGATGATGATGACAATAATAATAATGATGGTAACAATAACAGTAATTCTAATGAACCAGTTAAGAAGAAAAATGAAAATGTATATTATGATGTTTTAAAAGAAAGAGAACGTAGTTTGAAACTCATTATGGACAAATTTCCTTATGCTGATATAATGGTATGTTTAAATGTTTCAATTTAAATATTTCATTTTATTCAAATTTTTGTCAGTTTAATATTTTAAGTGTATTTGATTTATTATTCCAAAAATATTTCTGAATTTGTTTTGGATGTATTAAAATGAAAAATATTTGAATTTTAAAGCTTGAAAATGAATATTTTTTTCTCTTTTTATTTATGATCTGATTGTGTGAAACATTTCTTATTGTATAACATTTAAATAGTTATTATTTAAATACTATTTTTCTAGGAAATGCAAGATATACTTCTGTTTTCTGAATGGAATGTTCAACAAGCAATTGCTTTTGTGCAAGAACATCGCTCTCCATTCACATATGGAAGGAATTCATATAATTCAGATGATATGAAATATAAAAGACGTAGAGTAAATAATTATGTCAATATTGGATTAGATGAAGATTCACATGAAGTGACTAGTGATGGATGGTTGGCAAGAGCAAACAAAGAAACATTAAAAACATACAGCAAAAACATATCTGAAAGAAAAGTTGTTCATTCTAACACTAAGCCTATAGTTTTTTATGGCAGCAAAGAGAGAGCAAGAATCAAAAGACAAGTTGAAAATTTTATTTTAAAACAAAATAACAAGCCAAGCTTAAATGAATATCATTCACAAGACAATAGTAAAACAGATAATTCATTGCAAGAAATTCACATCAAAGTAGAAAAATGAATTTTTTCAGTTTTTGAACCGTATTCACTTTAAATACAGTCACATTACAATTTTGAATTTTACAAGAAAGAATTTTATGGAAAGCTAAGTTAGTTAATAAAAAGTTTATATGTCAACTGTTTAATAACAATTCTAAAAAATAAAGATGATAAAAATGTTTTATAAGAATGATCATAATTATATGATGTTGAATTTGTAATAACTTATATTAATATAAAATTTATAAGTATTATTAATTGTTGACAATTGGTTAAATTAGTATGAATATGTATCAGAAATTAAAAATTGTATTTTATAAAGAGAGATGATGTAATTAAGAATTATTGTAAATTTTCATTGTAGGTGTAACATATATATATATATATAGCACAAAAATTATGTATTACACTCATATTACAGTAAACTATATATTTGTGAATATAATTTCTACATTCAATAACAATTTAGAATTATACTGTATTGGTCTGAACATTAGTCAATCTTTTTTCTCAGTTTTTAAAGGAGCAAAAAATTGCTCTTGCTGTATTTGAGTCTTGATTTATATTAAGATCCCAATAAAGTTTTTCAATTTCAATAACTTTCTGTAGTACACATTTNTATGCATGATTTTTGTATGAAATGTTACATTAAAATTTGAATTGAATATTCTCTGTATATTTTATCATCATAAAATTTTTCTTGCATTTAATTAATACTGTTAAATATAATACCAAACACCAATTATGTAGTAATGAGAAAGAATAAAAAAATATTTAATAATGAATTTTTGTTGTTTGTTTAATTTGACTTAAGCACCTTTAAACACAAATTTTTGGATGCTATTTATATTATGTAAATATGAACTAACACAGTTTCTTTAATTAATTTGATTTAAATTCAACTGTGGTGCGTACCAAAAAATGGAAGTACTGTAGTATCTTTTCCACATGCACATTGAAATCTAATTTAAATAATAATGTCATCAATGATTTGTGTTTTGATGTCAAATGACACGTGGTGATCTCAGTACCAATAACTTCTGGATCTGTTGTTGATTGATCAAGTTGTTGATTTTCTTTAACCTTGGAAATATAGGGAGTTGACCATCTGTCTCTCTCTAATCTGTGGTAATAGCCAATGTTTTGTCGAGGTTGATTTAGACTGCATTCAGAAATAGATGGTTGTTTTTGCAATGCATTTTAAACCATGGTGCAGTGAGCCAACATCTAAATGCTGTTCAGTTGTTAATCGACATTTAATGTAAACATTGTCTCTGCAATCAGCTGAATATACAACTCAAGAATGTACAAATTTAAAATTTGTACATTTTGATCAAAACTTTGCTATTTTCTATTTAAGTGCAATGAGAAATCCAAAAATTTAATTAAAAAATGGGGACCCATAGCTTCATTTTTGAGATACAGTGTGGTCAAAGTGACAAAAATGACAATGTTTATGCTTCCTAATACAATTGAGTGTACCTAATGGAATTTAGGAGGGAAAAAAATAAAAAAAAAATAGCATAATGTGCTCTATGCCTAATGGAAAATGGGTACCAATAATGAACAAAGCAATTGACACTGAGCAAATGTAATTTTTGCCATCTTGTGTGATCAGCAATCATTTTCTTCTCCTGTTTTCACATGTATCCATACACAAATGTTAATCCTTACATATTCAGTCACATATCAGCACTTGAATTAGATGATGTGAAAGATAATTTGTATTAATTTGTATTGTTTGTATAATTTGTTTTATTTCATTTTTCAACTGTAATTAATATTTATTAGAAAAGTAAAATTAAAAAGACATTGTATATTGCCGTTTTCAGTGAAAATTATATTAGATGTTTACTTCTCAAATATTGAATACTAATTGTACAAAATAAGAAAAGAAAATGGTTTTTATTTATAAATATTATTTTAACTAAATATTTAATAAGTCTTTTAGAAACGAATAATTTTTGTATTTCTTTTTGCAATCATTTTAAATATAATTTTTTAATGTTGTAGGGTAAAATTCGAATACAAATTATGAATGATTCTACTTCAAACAGTTCTTCAGGTTCTCTCAGTAAGTTGCGTCAATTTCGATTGCAAAAGAAAATGCCTCCAGTTTCTTGCTGTAAGGTAAATATTCCTAGCTCTCATATAATAGCAGAGAGTAGAAGCCAATATCAGTCTCTTTCTGCAGGAAAAGATAAAGGTAATAACAATAGTGATGATAATTTAATTATTTATTTTACAAAGCAGTTTTCTGCCTACATTGTAATAAAATTTAAATTATGCAGGTGTGTATCTTGTACCAGATTTTATTGGAAGTAATACAGAAGAGCCTACAGATGAAAATATAGAAGAAGAAGAAAAACAATTTACAGCAGGTCCAGAGTAAGAAAAATATTTTAGTTTCTTAAACTGGTGTATAGAATACATAAAACAGTTTTACCTTTTTTATCAGAAATTTAAAAAAATATACAAATNGCTATAGTTAGTATTTTGTTAAGTGAAATAGTTCCACATAGACTTTGTAAACAGAATAAATAGCTCTGATACTATTAGTAAATTAAACATTTTAAATCAAATCACATTCTTATTTATTAATTGCTCAGTGTAAGTAATTAATTTGACACTGAATTTAAATGTAAAGAATAAAGATTAACATATTTCAAAAAATGTTTAATTTTATAATTCACTTAAAACAATTGTAGCCCATGTATATATACAAGTTAAGTGTTACTTATGCATATCATTAATTAAGAGAGATGATATTTTATATTTTTAATCTTTATTCTCAAGAGTAATTTATGTTTTTTCAAAGAATATTATAAGTCTGTTACTATTTAACTATGTGTGATGGTATGGATTAAATAATTGTAATTGAATAAATAAATCATCAATGAGATTTCTTTCATTTCCTCTGAAGAAAGATTAGCTTATGGAATCTATATGTTGTCAATATTGTAAGAGTTTTGTAAATAGTAGTACTATATGCAAGTTTTCATGTATTGAAAGTATCATAAGATTGAATGAATTTAACAATACATTTCATAGTTTATAGTTGTAATAAATTTTCTATGTGATTTATTGCAATATGTCTAATCAGTGTACAGCATATAAACATTATAAAGTACAAAATTCATCATAACAATCATATTTAAATAATTTAAAATTTTCATAATTATATGAATTTAATGCTATAGTATACTGTATAAATAAAAGAAGTCTATGTAAACTTTTATTTAAATGTGTTGTTTTATTTTGAGATAAACAATAATGACTATTTATCACAAATAATAATAAAATATGTAAATTATTATGTATATATCATAAGAAATTACATTCCTTATAATACTATACAATCTTGATCACAATTTAAACAATTATGCAAATATCAAATCAGACAAATTAATTCAATTGTCTCTATGTCCTTGTTTTATGTCCCTATGTCCTATGTCTTGTCTGTGTTATATTATTGTCTACTTAGGACTTAGCATATTATTAGTACTTAGAATATTGGTGATTTTGTTTCTGCAAAAACAGGAAGTCTTATTCAGAAAGACAATCTTTATTTTTAAGATCTAATAATATGCTAAATTCTAAGTAGACAGTAATATAACAAAAGTAGCAGACAAGTATCCATTTATTAATGTGTAAACACATCAGATCTGTTCAGAAAGTACACACACTTTTTATATTATGCACTAACTGATAATTGAATCTGAATGCAGCTTGTGCAACTCTAACAGAAAGTTTTATGTACTATCTGTCAAAAGCAGTTTGTTCTATCTTCATTTGTTGTTGTTTTACATTCATCTGTGTAAACATATGTTGATTGTGTTTTGTGATTTTTTTTTTAGCAAGTGTGAATGAAGAGCTGGGATAGACTAGGTCTGATAAAAATTTCATGAAAAGCATCATCACTTGGGATGTGACCTGGGTTGATGGGTATGAGGTAAAAACAAATGCCAGTTGTCAGAATGGGTGGGAAAATCTTCACTGCAATTCAAAAAGGCACAAGTTCAGTCAAGTGTGAAGATCTCGCTCATTGTTTTGTTCTATTCTGAAGGTGAAGAAATATCTTCATGAAGCAGTGAGTAAGAAAGACCCAACTACTTGGAGAGAACAGCATTGTGACATTGCACCTGTCTAAACATCACTGCTGATAATAGAATTTTTGGCCAAGAACTCAATGCCAATTGTTCCCCAATCTTCACATTCACCAGACTAAGTCCCAGAAGACTTACTTTTGTTTCCCAAATTAAAATCTGCTCTCAAAAGTCACCATTTTGAATCCATTGTTGCTTTAAGGAAGATTTGCTAGTGGAGCTGCACATCATTCCAAAATAAGCATTTCAGGAAGCATTCTTTTCATGGCAGAAACACTGGATTTGGTGCATAGACTCAGGAGGGGACTACTTTGAAGGCAACAAAACTGACTAGCTGCTAGGTAAATACAAACAACTTCTATTTGCAAACTTTACAAACTTTCTGGACAGATCTTGCAGAACTGTTAATTTTTCAAAAATTATTAAATGTATATATAATGGGCAAAGTAACTAATAGGTCATTGTGAATAATGATTAAAATGGCTGCACAGTCTGATAAATATTGAATAATTTATTAACTTGGCCAGACATTATGCATAAAGCTACATTCTCTTTGGCCAAGTTGATTTTCAAAAAAAAAAAAATTACTTTTTCATTGAAACAATTCACAAAAATAAATCTTAAAGTATTTTGAGAATAAGTTCTATTATATGCATAATATAGGTATATTAATTACATAAAACTCTTTTATAATCAACAGACACTATATAATAATTAGAATTATTATTAAAAAAGTTTATTTTAGCAATTACTTTGCACACAAAATAATTTTGAAAATTTCTTAAACTGAAATATTTTATTATTATTAACTGTATTAATTAATGTTGATAATTTTGTTAATAATAATAACAAAATTATATTATTCAAACATAAAAATCAACTTAAAGGAAACTTTTGGAATGTGATTTTTGTATAAGGTGTACAAAATGATATCATTTTGTACTACCAAAAATCACATTCTGTCAAATAGTTGTCAGCTGATCACTCAACAAGATATCATTATCATCACTTTGCCTGATCAGATGATAACAGTATTCATATTGACCTGTCAATGTGATAAATTATGATAAAGAACATAAAATTTATTACAATATCTGATTTTGTTTGTCGTTATTCATAGTGTACAGGCAATATAAATAATGCCCATATTAATCACTTGGCCCATAACATTATTTTTTAAAGATTTACTATTCAATATATAAATAAGCAATTACAGTAGAGCATCGATTATCCGACTCAATTGGGGACTCAGGTTGGTCGGATAACCGAAAAAAATGAAAAAATACATTATTAGTATATCCCATGTAATTAGTATATTAGTATATCGCTATTAACCAACTTCGCATTGAATTTTCATCGAGGTTAAGCCTAACAAATTTAAAAAAAAAAAAATAATCGTCGCTATCGTATCGTTAAAAATTATTTTAAAATTATTTTATTGCTCACGAAACAAACAACCACTCATAATTAGAAAATTAAGTCTCGTTTAAATACTGGCCGCCCTTTAATGGTCGAGCCTGTCCCAAGCTAAAACACGCAAAAATTTAACAAAAATAATATTAAAGTAGCCAAGACATAGCCAAATATTGTAGTGCCACATCACTAGCGGACATTTGAAGTTTGCCAACTAGAACGGTCGATTAACCGTCACATCGGTTAACCGACTGTTCTAGTTATAGATCGGATAATCGATGCTCTACTGTATTTAATTAATTTTCTTTCTGTTGAGATTTAAATATCGATCAAAAAACTAATTGTACTGTAAAATAAACAGCACAGCCTTCTCACTGAAATTGTAGTTTTTTTTTTTTATTGTAGTGTAGGACCTACAAACACTTGTCTTTTTCTTTTACCCACGACCCCCCCGTGTATGGCTTTGCGACCCACCTGGGAGTCGCGACCCACAGGTTGAAAAACACTGCTTTAATGTATCCAAAAACAAATAGGAAAGTACAAAGAATGTTAAATAATTACAAAATTATTTACTCCAATGTATTTTATCGCAAAAATGATTTAATAATAATAATAATAAATGCAGAAAATGTCACATCATGCCAGAAACTATACAACACATCACTTCTGGTTGCAAGCTCTTGGCAAGACACAATCAAGTAGCAAATATAATACATCAAGAGCTTGCAAAGAAAAACAAATTGGCAGACATCCACGAACCATACTACAAGTATATTCCACAGACAGTATTGGAAAATAACACGCACAAAATGTATTACGACAGAGCCATAATCACAGATAAAACAATTTACCACAACAGACCAGACATCACACTCATTGACGAACACAATAAAATCACATACATTATAGACATAGCCATTCCAAACACTCACAATGTACAAAACACATGCACTGAAAAAATTAGCAAGTATACAAAACTCGCCCAGGAAATAAGGCATCTGTGGAGGATGGAAAGGGTGCTTATTGTACCTGTCGTTCTCTCCTGTACAGGTGTGATACCACACACACTACATAAAAGCCTGGGAACATTACAATTGAGTAGAAATACATACATCACACTACAGAAGGCCACTATATTGAATACATGCCATATTGTTAGGAAATTCCTTAATACTGACACTGACACACACATTTAATTTTAGTTTTGTTTAGGTTGCTATGCCTTGACTCTGGTCCGGCATAGTACACAGCCACCGGTGTGAACCGAGTATAACCCACTAAACCCAACACAATAATAATAATAATAATAATAATAAAGAAATATACAAAGAAGAAGCACCAATGGGGACCGTATTTCACGCATCGCCATCTTGAATTAACTTATGTCTGTCAAGACCAAATTTTAAAAAACGTGAACATCACACAGAACAATATGTACCCCTAAGTCTCTGGAACGGAATACATGCACCAATGAACCTACAACTACACGATTTATATTTTAGAAATAATTAAATTCACTTACCATTCAAAACTTTCGAATTTCGAAAAACACAAATATGCTAATTCACTACGGACAACCGTTTAACTGAAGTGAAACGGGTTTTCCCCTTGCTATGGATGTCTGCCTAGTGCAGTTCAGCCACAATCCCCTACAGTTCGCCTTTATTATCAGTTTGAAATGGAAGGGTTCCATAATACCACCTTCTCCTCTACTGTTTCTAGCTTATTTTGTGATTGAGTTGCAATTTGAAAAAATTATAGACCTATAAACCCCACTGTTGTCTGATGTCGGTTCTTTATTAATCTCAAGAACAAAGTTAGATAGATGAAAGTCGAGACCAGATATGGAAACGTTAGGGGCATGAAATCCCGATTAACTATCGGGTTGTTGTTAAATTCAGCGCTGCGAACAGCGCTTCTAAGCGATGACGCTGAGAGCGTTGTTAAACTCGTTTTCTTGAAGCGCTGCGCGCAGCGAACGTCTCAGCGATTTCACTGGTTCGAGGTTAAATCTGCAGCGATCGAACCAGGTGCTTTTTGCGCTTAAACAAAATGGCAGCCACCACGATGGAATTCGTCGAATTTGTTTACGAGAACTTAAAAATTGAACTAAAAGTTGATTCTTCAATTAAACGTCGTTTAGAAAATGGTAAGTTATTGTTTTTCATAACGCTTTATTAATTACACGAAATAAACTCGAAATTCACACAAAAAATTATATATTAAAGTTTGTGTAAAAGACTGTACAGGCATACTTTTTACATAATTGGTTTGATAAATTACATTATACAAATAATAATCACTTTCTACGCAATATTAGTATCTTAAAAGTAATTCCAACGTGATATTATTAAGAATTGCTGTAAACTAGGCTATATCATAAGCAAATTGCTATGAATGGTATAAATAAAGGCTTACATATCCTTTAATTTATAGGACTTTATACACGTGTATTTTCCAAAAAAGAAAAAAAAATGCATTTTGGATTTATAGTCTCTCATCAGTTGGAACATAATATTCAAATGTATACAATAACCAATTTATCACCCCTTGTGATAAAGGTTACCTTGAACAGTTTCAGTTAAAATTACAATTAAATTGTATAAATTAGTTTTATTATGAATTGGAGGGTATGATAAGCATTTATAGCATTAATAATAGTAAAACTAGTTTAAAGTAATTAAAAAGGACAAGTCATTTGTTTAGTTCCTATCAAACAACAAAAGTTCATGTTCTTTTATGGTTTTCAGATCATGATTTCATTCCTCGGTTTTTTGAAGAACTGATATATGAGAGGGGAATGAGAGAACAGATTGGTTTACCGGAAGATGTTGATATTAATTCAATAAGACTGGCCAGCAAATCACACGAGGAGGGAGAATCAGGTATGTATATGTTTATATACAAGTACATCAGTATATACATGTATATACTAATACACTATAAATAATAGTTATTATTTCATATTGTTGCAGGAGACTTCTCTTGGACTGATTCCTCCACGCTGTTGTTGATAACAACACGATTAAATATGGACGATGAATTCAGAAAACACATAAGAAAAACAAAATTGTAAAAATAAGACATTGTATTGCAAAAATGAATTCCTTTTAAAATTTTTCGAATTAAATAATTCGCTAAACATTCCAACAATTGCACTGAGAGCCGCCATTTTGGAACTGCAGCGCTGCCCCGTGTGCGTTGTTAAAAGACATTCAGCAGCGATCGCAGCGCTCTTGCATCCTAAGCTGCAGCGCTGCTCCGCGGCGCTGAATTTAACAACAACCCGTATATGCGAACTTCCGATGCAAACCGGAAGTAACGTTATTTCAATTCAAAAATTTCTCTTGAAAGGCGTTAGGTGACCAGCGTGACTCGATTGTGAAAGGAAAAGTATGATGTGCAGGGGCAAGCCACTACCAATCTGAGATAGAGATCATATACAGTATTTTAAATTAAAAAATACTTGTATGTTTAAAAATTGCAGTTCCGCATTGTGACGATGTCATAATAAATATTTGCTCGTTAGTTTTAATAAATTGTATTGACAAAATTAGATCGTTAAGTACGTGGTGATTAATTCTGATTCATATGTAATGATCCCTATTACAATAAAAAAAACTTTTAAAATTAAATATACAGTACTTTCAAATATATTAGTATTTTGAATTATTACATCAGGAGAAAATTTATTGTCGATATTAATATTTTATAATAAGTAAGATGATGAAAGGAATCTCAAAATTTGATCTCTGATACTTTAATAAAAATATTCTTTACGTCAATAAATTAAGGGAAAATTACTGATGATTCAAATTTATTTTGTTTTTAGATTATCTAGTAAGTATTATTGATGGTAACGTTTATTATTTCGCATGCTTGAAAATGAATTCTATATCAGTGAATATTCGGATTAAGTACATTTTTAATAAATATTTATTTTGCAAAAATACTTGCTATTTCACGTATCTTTATATAAATATAATACACTAGTTCTAATCCTGATTGACAAAGTTTAAAAATAAAATATTATTATTTGCAATCTATCATCACTTTGCCATATTTTTAACTTCATATTTTTTTAAAGTTCTAACATCTAAACTACTATCGAATACAGATGTAATGTGTTTAATAATGAATTAACCTAACACTAATGAATGCATAATGAATGTAATATATCATTATGACTTGTTGCTATTAATAAGTTAAAAATTTCAATCTCAGTTTGTAATGTACAGTACGCTGACGTATTTTATATCTGATTCATAAATACGTGTATATCTGCTTTTTTTGATAATTAGAAAATAAATATATTGTTTCAATTAATGGTATAAGTAAGATTTTCTTCTGGGGATCTAAAAATACTATCAGAATGAAGAAAAATTAAGCGTACCATAAATAATTTGTTGATCATTAATAAAATTAAATTTTGATTTGTTGTTTAACACGATTTTTTTTAGTTTAAATTTTATTTCTAAAGTCTCTGAAGATCCAATACCCGTATAGTTCGTCACAGGTTTTAATATATTTCAAACTGAAAATTAGTTATAAATGTCAAAGCTGACTCAACCAGTACCTCGATATGCATTCTGGGCATCGATGTCACTTAATTTTGTGCTGAATTGTAAGATGATAATTATCAGGTATTAGATTAATTTTTAAAAATTGGTATGCATCGTAACAACACCCCATTTTCATTATTAAATATGTAAACTAGTTTTAATGTTGCAAAATGCAAATAATTTATATATATATATATAAACCTATTTGAAAATAACACGCACAAAATGTATTACGACAGAGCCATAATCACAGATAAAACAATTTACCACAACAGACCAGACTCCAAAAATATTTCTGAATTTGTTTTGGATGTATTAAAATGAAAAATATTTGAATTTTAAAGCTTGAAAATGAATATTTTTTTCTCTTTTTATTTATGATCTGATTGTGTGAAACATTTCTTATTGTATAACATTTAAATAGTTATTATTTAAATACTATTTTTCTAGGAAATGCAAGATATACTTCTGTTTTCTGAATGGAATGTTCAACAAGCAATTGCTTTTGTGCAAGAACATCGCTCTCCATTCACATATGGAAGGAATTCATATAATTCAGATGATATGAAATATAAAAGACGTAGAGTAAATAATTATGTCAATATTGGATTAGATGAAGATTCACATGAAGTGACTAGTGATGGATGGTTGGCAAGAGCAAACAAAGAAACATTAAAAACATACAGCAAAAACATATCTGAAAGAAAAGTTGTTCATTCTAACACTAAGCCTATAGTTTTTTATGGCAGCAAAGAGAGAGCAAGAATCAAAAGACAAGTTGAAAATTTTATTTTAAAACAAAATAACAAGCCAAGCTTAAATGAATATCATTCACAAGACAATAGTAAAACAGATAATTCATTGCAAGAAATTCACATCAAAGTAGAAAAATGAATTTTTTCAGTTTTTGAACCGTATTCACTTTAAATACAGTCACATTACAATTTTGAATTTTACAAGAAAGAATTTTATGGAAAGCTAAGTTAGTTAATAAAAAGTTTATATGTCAACTGTTTAATAACAATTCTAAAAAATAAAGATGATAAAAATGTTTTATAAGAATGATCATAATTATATGATGTTGAATTTGTAATAACTTATATTAATATAAAATTTATAAGTATTATTAATTGTTGACAATTGGTTAAATTAGTATGAATATGTATCAGAAATTAAAAATTGTATTTTATAAAGAGAGATGATGTAATTAAGAATTATTGTAAATTTTCATTGTAGGTGTAACATATATATATATATATAGCACAAAAATTATGTATTACACTCATATTACAGTAAACTATATATTTGTGAATATAATTTCTACATTCAATAACAATTTAGAATTATACTGTATTGGTCTGAACATTAGTCAATCTTTTTTCTCAGTTTTTAAAGGAGCAAAAAATTGCTCTTGCTGTATTTGAGTCTTGATTTATATTAAGATCCCAATAAAGTTTTTCAATTTCAATAACTTTCTGTAGTACACATTTTACAGAGTTAACTGATACTAAAATTCAGTGTAGATTGTTTAATTTAACTATGTTAACACCAGCCAAATTGTGATTTATTGTTCATAGCTCACAAACTATGCATGGGAATTTAATGCTTAGCACAGTTATAAATAATTGATTAGTCAATTGTTTAAAAACAAGCAACTAAACTAAGCCAATTGTTTTTATTGTATTCAACAGAATCAGTCACTTTGGTATCTTCTACAGAAATTTTATTTTGGTAATTTTATTTATTCTTAGGTGTGTACTAATTTGAAAGATCATCAAAAATTTGAGAAGATTGAGAAAATTTACTGCAAAATTTATTCTATGTAAAACATAATTTCTGTTTTAATTTATGTATTTAATATCATATATTTTAGACATTTATAGAAAGAAAAATGAGAGCAGCATTAAGATAAGATAAAACTGTATGCACTGTACACTTTCCAGAATATTTGTGAAATATGCAAGGAAGTGTACTTCTGGTCTGATGGGTATATTGGGCAACCTATGAACAGAGCCGGCCCTACCATAGGGTGAACAGAACAGCTGCTCCAGGCCCTATGGTATCCTAGGGGGTGCCTCAGTGGTAAAGAAAATTAAAGGGTATAAATTAGGGCAACCAAGGGGAGGCGCCATAATAGGATCTCGCTCCATCCTAAAATGTGCCTTGGGCTGGCACTGCCTATGAACCAGTGCATAGGATATTGTTTTGCTTTTGTTCTATAACTTATTGCTTCATTTTATCAATATCAATAAAAATGAAATTAATAAGTTATAATTTGTCACATGTAGTATAGGTATCCAATGCATATTTCTAAATATATAAAATTGCATGTCCTGACTGACTAACTGATTGATTCATCATTGCCCAGAGCAAACTGCTGAACCTAAAGAGGTGAAATTTGGTACACAGTTAGGGTATGTCATGAAAATGCACACTAAGAAGGGATTTTTCAAAATTCCCCTATGGGGAGATTAAGGTTTAACCTGAAGAACGGCTTCTACTTTACTATTTTAGATGCAATATTTTATTTTTTTAGTAACAACTAACGATTGAGAATCTTAATGAAGTATCGAGGGAGGGCTATTTCTATCAAATTGCAAATTCCGCACAGGTGAAGCCATGGGTAACAGCTAGTTTTCTATAAAGCCAATCCTTTGAGTACAATTTTCTGATTAATTAGACACATGATTTAAATATAATCTGTAAAAATTACTAAGACAGTTATCAAAAAATTCATTATACTGACTGATTCTAATAGAAATTTAAAAAAATAATAAATAGAATTCAAATAGAATTGAATGGAACTAATTTTCATAAGTAGTTGCGTAGATAAAAATAATAAAAATACAACAAATTCTTTTAAAATTTAAAATAAAAAAACAGTAGAATTATGAAAGATTGTTAATGAAGAAAAAAAATTATAAATGTCTAAGAAATGTCGTGTTACCAACTACTTTGATAGAACAGATATGTTTGTGCTGTTCAAGGAGGCTTAAGACCATGATAGCAATGAAATAGGAAACAGGAATGATGACAATGAAAATGATGAAATATTGTTTTAATAGCTTTCCAAATCTTTTTAATGCAAAATAAGATTAGTAATAAAAGATTGACTTATATTCAATCTTAATTTTTTTTTCAAAAAGTAAGGATTCCAAAATTGGGAGTTGACTTATATTTGGGCCAATATGGTATATTTGGATGATGTAGTCAGAAAATGAATATATAAATATTTTAAAATAAAAAATGAATTTATTTAAAATTTAGGTACAGATCTAGATTTTTTAAAACGTATATTAGAAGTACACTTTTGTACACAATTATCTTAATTTTCACATAGAAATTTTTAGTTTTGTTAATTTTAAATATTTATTTTTTAACATATAATGATGAAATGATTTTATTTTTAATCATTTGTAGGCTACATCAAAATATAAAAACATTTCAGTTTATGAAATTTAAAATTCAGCTTCAGAATTTAGCTTAGAATGATGCTAAACATTTATTTTTTAAAGTATTTTCCTTATTATTCAAATTTGACTACATACAGAAGTTAGAACTGATTCTTCTCAGGGATGGTTATCAATTCACAATATAAATTTTTTTTAATCAGATAATGATTTTAATAATAATTACTAAGTTTTATAGTGTCAGTGTTATGAATTTTAGTGTTATGAATTTTACTATTATAAATAAAATTTCATTTGTTTGCAATGTGAATTGCTAAGCTCAGCAGAAGAAACTCAAAATATGGCTGATTTATTTAAAAATAAAGAATTTAAATAAATTTCAAGTACAAAAAATAAAATGTTTCCAAACTTTTGAAGATGAAATTAACCTCGGGTTAAGGGGTTTAATTAATTAATTAAAGAATAACAAACAATAAGTAATGACATTATCAAGTACTGTATATATATATATATATTTTGTATTGTGCTATAGTTAGTATTTTGTTAAGTGAAATAGTTCCACATAGACTTTGTAAACAGAATAAATAGCTCTGATACTATTAGTAAATTAAACATTTTAAATCAAATCACATTCTTATTTATTAATTGCTCAGTGTAAGTAATTAATTTGACACTGAATTTAAATGTAAAGAATAAAGATTAACATATTTCAAAAAATGTTTAATTTTATAATTCACTTAAAACAATTGTAGCCCATGTATATATACAAGTTAAGTGTTACTTATGCATATCATTAATTAAGAGAGATGATATTTTATATTTTTAATCTTTATTCTCAAGAGTAATTTATGTTTTTTCAAAGAATATTATAAGTCTGTTACTATTTAACTATGTGTGATGGTATGGATTAAATAATTGTAATTGAATAAATAAATCATCAATGAGATTTCTTTCATTTCCTCTGAAGAAAGATTAGCTTATGGAATCTATATGTTGTCAATATTGTAAGAGTTTTGTAAATAGTAGTACTATATGCAAGTTTTCATGTATTGAAAGTATCATAAGATTGAATGAATTTAACAATACATTTCATAGTTTATAGTTGTAATAAATTTTCTATGTGATTTATTGCAATATGTCTAATCAGTGTACAGCATATAAACATTATAAAGTACAAAATTCATCATAACAATCATATTTAAATAATTTAAAATTTTCATAATTATATGAATTTAATGCTATAGTATACTGTATAAATAAAAGAAGTCTATGTAAACTTTTATTTAAATGTGTTGTTTTATTTTGAGATAAACAATAATGACTATTTATCACAAATAATAATAAAATATGTAAATTATTATGTATATATCATAAGAAATTACATTCCTTATAATACTATACAATCTTGATCACAATTTAAACAATTATGCAAATATCAAATCAGACAAATTAATTCAATTGTCTCTATGTCCTTGTTTTATGTCCCTATGTCCTATGTCTTGTCTGTGTTATATTATTGTCTACTTAGGACTTAGCATATTATTAGTACTTAGAATATTGGTGATTTTGTTTCTGCAAAAACAGGAAGTCTTATTCAGAAAGACAATCTTTATTTTTAAGATCTAATAATATGCTAAATTCTAAGTAGACAGTAATATAACAAAAGTAGCAGACAAGTATCCATTTATTAATGTGTAAACACATCAGATCTGTTCAGAAAGTACACACACTTTTTATATTATGCACTAACTGATAATTGAATCTGAATGCAGCTTGTGCAACTCTAACAGAAAGTTTTATGTACTATCTGTCAAAAGCAGTTTGTTCTATCTTCATTTGTTGTTGTTTTACATTCATCTGTGTAAACATATGTTGATTGTGTTTTGTGATTTTTTTTTTAGCAAGTGTGAATGAAGAGCTGGGATAGACTAGGTCTGATAAAAATTTCATGAAAAGCATCATCACTTGGGATGTGACCTGGGTTGATGGGTATGAGGTAAAAACAAATGCCAGTTGTCAGAATGGGTGGGAAAATCTTCACTGCAATTCAAAAAGGCACAAGTTCAGTCAAGTGTGAAGATCTCGCTCATTGTTTTGTTCTATTCTGAAGGTGAAGAAATATCTTCATGAAGCAGTGAGTAAGAAAGACCCAACTACTTGGAGAGAACAGCATTGTGACATTGCACCTGTCTAAACATCACTGCTGATAATAGAATTTTTGGCCAAGAACTCAATGCCAATTGTTCCCCAATCTTCACATTCACCAGACTAAGTCCCAGAAGACTTACTTTTGTTTCCCAAATTAAAATCTGCTCTCAAAAGTCACCATTTTGAATCCATTGTTGCTTTAAGGAAGATTTGCTAGTGGAGCTGCACATCATTCCAAAATAAGCATTTCAGGAAGCATTCTTTTCATGGCAGAAACACTGGATTTGGTGCATAGACTCAGGAGGGGACTACTTTGAAGGCAACAAAACTGACTAGCTGCTAGGTAAATACAAACAACTTCTATTTGCAAACTTTACAAACTTTCTGGACAGATCTTGCAGAACTGTTAATTTTTCAAAAATTATTAAATGTATATATAATGGGCAAAGTAACTAATAGGTCATTGTGAATAATGATTAAAATGGCTGCACAGTCTGATAAATATTGAATAATTTATTAACTTGGCCAGACATTATGCATAAAGCTACATTCTCTTTGGCCAAGTTGATTTTCAAAAAAAAAAAAATTACTTTTTCATTGAAACAATTCACAAAAATAAATCTTAAAGTATTTTGAGAATAAGTTCTATTATATGCATAATATAGGTATATTAATTACATAAAACTCTTTTATAATCAACAGACACTATATAATAATTAGAATTATTATTAAAAAAGTTTATTTTAGCAATTACTTTGCACACAAAATAATTTTGAAAATTTCTTAAACTGAAATATTTTATTATTATTAACTGTATTAATTAATGTTGATAATTTTGTTAATAATAATAACAAAATTATATTATTCAAACATAAAAATCAACTTAAAGGAAACTTTTGGAATGTGATTTTTGTATAAGGTGTACAAAATGATATCATTTTGTACTACCAAAAATCACATTCTGTCAAATAGTTGTCAGCTGATCACTCAACAAGATATCATTATCATCACTTTGCCTGATCAGATGATAACAGTATTCATATTGACCTGTCAATGTGATAAATTATGATAAAGAACATAAAATTTATTACAATATCTGATTTTGTTTGTCGTTATTCATAGTGTACAGGCAATATAAATAATGCCCATATTAATCACTTGGCCCATAACATTATTTTTTAAAGATTTACTATTCAATATATAAATAAGCAATTACAGTAGAGCATCGATTATCCGACTCAATTGGGGACTCAGGTTGGTCGGATAACCGAAAAAAATGAAAAAATACATTATTAGTATATCCCATGTAATTAGTATATTAGTATATCGCTATTAACCAACTTCGCATTGAATTTTCATCGAGGTTAAGCCTAACAAATTTAAAAAAAAAATAATAATCGTCGCTATCGTATCGTTAAAAATTATTTTAAAATTATTTTATTGCTCACGAAACAAACAACCACTCATAATTAGAAAATTAAGTCTCGTTTAAATACTGGCCGCCCTTTAATGGTCGAGCCTGTCCCAAGCTAAAACACGCAAAAATTTAACAAAAATAATATTAAAGTAGCCAAGACATAGCCAAATATTGTAGTGCCACATCACTAGCGGACATTTGAAGTTTGCCAACTAGAACGGTCGATTAACCGTCACATCGGTTAACCGACTGTTCTAGTTATAGATCGGATAATCGATGCTCTACTGTATTTAATTAATTTTCTTTCTGTTGAGATTTAAATATCGATCAAAAAACTAATTGTACTGTAAAATAAACAGCACAGCCTTCTCACTGAAATTGTAGTTTTTTTTTTTTATTGTAGTGTAGGACCTACAAACACTTGTCTTTTTCTTTTACCCACGACCCCCCCGTGTATGGCTTTGCGACCCACCTGGGAGTCGCGACCCACAGGTTGAAAAACACTGCTTTAATGTATCCAAAAACAAATAGGAAAGTACAAAGAATGTTAAATAATTACAAAATTATTTACTCCAATGTATTTTATCGCAAAAATGATTTAATAATAATAATAATAAATGCAGAAAATGTCACATCATGCCAGAAACTATACAACACATCACTTCTGGTTGCAAGCTCTTGGCACAGACAGATTACTTACATAGACACAATCAAGTAGCAAATATAATACATCAAGAGCTTGCAAAGAAAAACAAATTGGCAGACATCCACGAACCATACTACAAGTATATTCCACAGACAGTACTGGAAAATAACACGCACAAAATGTATTACGACAGAGCCATAATCACAGATAAAACAATTTACCACAACAGACCAGACATCACACTCATTGACAAACACAATAAAATCACATACATTATAGACATA
>NW_019384382.1:538775-566061 GCF_000671375.1 Centruroides sculpturatus
AATTTGAAGATGCAAATAATTTATATATACACATGTAAACCTTATATATAGGCCTATACATTTCTCGAAGGAAATATAATTTTTAAACTTTCTGCGGAAATTTGTTCTCTGGTACGTAGATCAGCCATAATAAAAAATATATATGTGATGTTATGCATCATTCGTTTCTTTTTAAAATATTTCACGGAAAATACATAATAAACTTTTTAGTAAAAACTACAATTATCTACGTGTATATTCATATAATAATAATTTTTATTATAATAAACTGAAGAAGTTCTTGAAGGAGATTATATGAAAATAAAGAAAAATACAAATTAAATATTTGTTTATCGTCACAAAAGAAATACATATTTAACACTTTTTTTTCTTTACACTTCCTGCCTTGTGAGCAATAAAAGTACTGTACCTTTTCTCAGGCCAATCGAGGGTTCTGCCAGGACTACAATAGAGCGACAGGGTGATGAGAGAATGAGCCATACATGTTTGGAATGGACCACCCGAAGAATTCCTTAGTTTTTCAACCCGCCTGAATTCGATTTCAGGCGGGTTGAAAAACTTACGACTGACACCTTAACTCCCTTGCCATCTGACCGGCCATATTTAAAGGCGCATCTACACGATCAAGCTTTTTACATGCAAATCTCGAATTCAAGAAAATGATCGTATCGACTGTTTTAAGATTTACTTCCACAAATTAAATTTAAAATAATAAACTCCGAAATGAACTAAAAGCATATTAAGAAATGATAAATAGTTTTGAATTAATTTTAAAAAAATATGAATTTCAATGAATCAATCAATGATAATAGTTTCCAAATTTGTGATCATGCCTCACTGTACTGGTAAGAATAAGACTAATCCTAAATGAAGAAAAGTCATGATCAACGTTTATAAATTAATGAAATATACAGGGTGGGAAAAAAAGTCACTTACCATCCCCGTTATAGAATGTAAAGATACTGTACATTGAATACGTCATGTAATGTGTACAACTCTGTAATCGTTCGAGGTAGGCCCGATAAAATTTTTCAGTAATCAATTCCTTGTGAAATTCTGACCATAAATGATGATTCACATGACCCTTCTCATTTACAGTTTCAGAGTTGAATTCAATACGGCCGCCATTAAGATGGCGGCTGTGCGTGTATACATCAATCTGTTTCCCCCTTGGTCTGATGTGTAATGAGCGAATTAACTTTGGGTACGTTCTATATTCTATAGCAGGCTGACTGACAATGTTTCTTATTTATGGATCTAATTTGGGTAACAACAATTTACAGATCTGGTTAAAGTTCCATTCATTTCGATACGTCCATTTTCAGCTATGACAGTACAGTATTTAAAATATATATGAAACCTATACGTAATATACATGTTCTTGCGATTGATAATATTAAGAATGGCCAATTCGACGGAAGTTTTCTGATGAGCGGGCATATTCGTTAAGGAATTAATCTATTAGTCTGAAGAACCGGGTTCAAATTCGGGCGAGCAACTTCCGGAACTTATGTAGGCGGTTTGTTCCGGATATATTGAGTCCCGTGTTTCAACATGCGATCATTTCATTGTTGCCCTGGCTGAATCCACGTTGGATCTGATTAAAAAGACTCTCTTCGTGTTCTCGAGGCGAAAAGAACATACAAAACTTTGTCATATTGTGAACATAGGGTAATATACAATAGGCAAGTAGATCTTTAATGATCTCGGGGAGTAGACAGAAATACTATTAATAAAACAGGAGAGTACGCAGATATAACAAAAAAAGAACAATTATACTTTTAATAATAAATTAATTTCGAATATAAAATCACATAAATTTCTAAATCGTTTTAAAATATAATTCTTACATGTAAATAGAAAAATTTGACATAAATTGACCATTGATTCTATTACAAATATTTGAAATTCGATTAAATTAACGTAAATTGTGATTACCACAGCTCCTTCGGACGCTAATTTAGTTTTTAATCTTTAAAACTGGCGTTTTCACTTTCCGGGACGAGGACCCAGGGATTATATTTGTGGGAAGCAAGTGTTTGGGTTATTTTATTTTGTTAATTTACACAGAATGATGTAAATGCATGAGTGCGACGGTCGAGCAAAGGTTAAACGGTCTATATCTTTCCATAGAATAATGTTATATCTATGCGCGAGTGTTCCTAGAACTTCTTTCAATTTGCAAAGAACTGATGAAAAACATTAGCATTTCATTTTGTTTAATTTCATGTGCTGACAAGTGAAACGACTACGGTTTATTATCATATAAAATGTTAGACAGCTTAATTGGACTGCAATTTGAAAAAAATTGTATCCCTATAAATTCCCACGTTCATCCCTCTGTTTGTCCTTAATTTTGAGGACGGAGTTAGATAGATGAAAGCCGAAACCAGATATGGTCTGGGCCTCCTGCTACTAAGAAGGAAACCCAGATTAACTATACATGAACTTCCGATTTGCGTAGGAAGTCACATTATTTCAATTCAAAAATTTTCTCCTGAACGGAGTTAGATAACCGGCACGACTTTATTGCTAACAAAAAAAGTATGATGTACAGGGGCAAGACATTACTAAAAAATTAAAAACATTCTGACGATGTTACAATAAATAATTGCTCGTTAGTTTATCATGTTACAGTCAAAACCGGTTTTTAGTTAGAACGCGTTTTAATTAGTTGAAACTAGTTTATACTGAATGTCTTTGTTAAAACCCGTTTTGTCTAGTTGAAACTAGTTTATACTAAATGTCTTTGTTAAAACCCGTTTTGTCTAGTTAAAACTAGTTCTAACTCAAGTTCATTTTTGACTAGCAGTAAGTTCTAGTTTTAACTAGACAAAACGGGTTTTAACAAAGACATCCAGTATAAACTAGTTTTAACTAGTTAAAACGCATCCTAACTAAAAACTGGTTTTGACTGCAACGTATAGAGTGATTCGGGGGAAGATGCCTAATTTTTGATATTTTCAAACGGTGACGTCACATATTGTCATGTATTTGTATGATGAATCGTTGGGTCAATATTGAGTGCGGAAAGCTGTACAGTAGTTGGCTACGGTTACTTCATTTTCAACATCCGAGAAGAATAAAAGCTAGATAAGAACGAAGTTTTTGTTGTGAAATGTTTCTAGAATAATTTTAAACTAAAAGTTAAAATGGAATTTATTAAAAATTGCTAAAAACAATTAATGTGTGATGTAGTTAAGGTTCTAAAGTTTCCATTGTCAGCTACCGCCGATCCCGATCGGACATGCTGGAGCACGTGACTCTACTAGGCATCTTACCCCAACAAATGGAAAATATGCCACATTTTTCTTGGGGTAACGTGCCTATTTTTTGTTAATTGATTTCCAATATGCCTATTTTTAATAAACTTTTGTTTTCTCGTTTTATTGCAGGATATGCATAGAAATTATATAAGGACTTCTCAAAAAAGTTTTTGGACTGAAAAAAGCTTTCAGCTAGCTATAGAACACGTTAGAACGGGCGGAAACTTAACAATACTTATACTGTGCTGTTATACTTACTATGAAGTACTTTGTACTACATATGCAATAAATTAAATTTGGTTAAGAAATTCAAAAATTAATTTTAAGCAATTATATTTGTTATCTTACCCTAATGGCATTTGGCATCTCACCCAGATACTTGGGGTGAGATGCTTAAAATGCCAGACAGTGAAAAAGTCGTCATTGCAAACACAGTATAGAATTTTTTAAAATAAACTCCAAACTTTTATTTGAAAGACATACTCCAGAATATGATATTTTCATTAGAGGGCTCCTAAACTCAAATTAGCGCTGTAATTTTCTTCATAAGCAAAATGTTAGGCATCTTCCGCCGAATCACTATACATAACTTTATTTCCCCCAAACATATTTATGTAGCTAAAATTAGTTTTAACTAATGTTAAAAGTTAAAACTAGTTTTATCTAAAGTCAAAACATGTACAGCAGTAAATTAACTAGACAAAACCGGTTTTGTCTAGTTAAAACTAGAATTTACTGCTAGTCAAAAATGAATTTGAGTTAAAACTAGTTTTAACTAGACAAAACGGGTTTTAACAAAGACATTCAGTATAAACTAGTTTCAACTAGTTAAAACGCGTTCTAACTAAAAACGGGTTTTGACTGTAACATATCTATCAATATTTATTAATGCATCTAATCTCGTGAATGTCGATCAAATGATGTTATCAGTATTGTTTTCCAGTATCATTTGTAGTTTCACCCGTAACCTCAAAAATGTTGTTTCCGTTTTTTCTTAATTTCATATCTAAAGTAACCCAAAACATCAATTCTAGTCTTAATTATATTTTCAAATCACTTTCATAAGAGAACTCCCAATTTTTAAACGATTGAAACCACGTAATGAGAATATTTATTGTTAGTGAACCATCAATATAGTTTTCGATGTCACATGAACAGAGTTGGCTGAATTACAGTCAGCTATAGAATACTTTCAATTGCGTTGACTCAAATTTAAGCAAATTTAATCTATACGAGAACAATTGAACTAATCTAGACTTAACTTTTTTTTTTGTAATCAACCACATGCAAGTCAACCATGTTTGTTTTCTCGTGAAGTCCACATGCAAAATTCTTTATTTCAATAAAAAATAATAAAGGCAAATACTGTTTTTGGTCAGTAGAAGTGAAAGTATTTATTTGTTACAGGCACTGATGGCCGTTCCCATAACTTAACTTGCTTGCAACTTGACGTCCGCAAGCAAGATGCGACCGGAACTGCTGCCGTTGGGTTTTCACATTTGGACGCGAATATTTGGCAAAGTCGCATGTCGAACTTTTCTTTATTCTTTACCGATAAATATCGTTAGCTTGTCTGATCGACATTCTGGGCTATCTATTAAACACGCGATAGGCTTAGCGGAGCATGCAACGTGACTCCTATAGCGCCTGGAAGTAGGCTGTTGGCTGATTTCGGGGGGAACTATATCTCGCAAAGTGTTTAGCCTATAGAGGTATGGTTTCTTTGACTTTTCTTAGATATTATTGCACCACTTTAGGAAATGCCTACATAGGTGATAAAACTAATGCAAATACTAATTTGATTAGTTTCAATCAAGACAGTAAATGATAAGGATACTCTTTATTTTAAACCATTTTGATCAAGTTACATAAAATTATGACTGCATAATCATCCGAAATTATTATTAGACTGAAATCTCACTGGTTTTATGTAATTTTAGTTTAATGTCGTATAAAACTAACTATTCATACAAGTTTGTTTAAAACCTGGGCCGTGTTCAGTAACGCAGAACACCTAAGTTAGAATTCTGAGTGGCTTATAAGTGGCTTACTAAGTTAGAATTCTGAGTGGCTTGTTAGTGGGCGGAGTTAAGAATACATAAAAGAAGCTAGTGGTGGGAGAAGTCAAGCAGTAGTTAGAAACGAGTTCAACATTGCAACGTAACTAAACTTAGCAAGAATTCTGCGTTACTGAACACGGCTCTGCACTACTCAAAATGCCCCAAATTGGCAGTTTCATAAGTAAGATAACGTTCGTGTCAAGACCTATTTATATAGATAGATTTTGGTGGGTGACAATGTATAACAACCGGGAAAGTAAAATTAAGAATGTTTAGAAATGCATTTAACTTATTGCTACAGAATATTTTGTCTTGTTTTAGAAACGTTTAAATAAAGGGTTAAAGAAAGAAATGTCATATTATTTATTTTCAAAATTAAAAAATAAACTAAGTAGGATCATTTTGGCTAGCACCATTTCATTCTGGTATTTTTCAGTTAAGAGTTAAAACTCTTTACTTTGCACACTTTTACACAACGAGTTAGAATATTCTAGATCGTTGCCTTTACGCAACACAAATGGCACGCCCCGTTGATTAAAAGAAAATGGCGGACGTGTATTCAATTTTTTTTAACATGGCGTCTCTACATCCACTCTGTGTAGTATATTCTAGCTCATTGGATAGAATATTAAGACAAATTAATATTTATTACAACTTATTATTTTAAAAAAATGCTTATATATGCTGTCATAGTCATTACGCATATTTTGAAAATTGCTGTGCAGTGTAAACGGAATCAAATCGTTGAGCACCATTATAACTTAGACCGGATGGCCGAGCGGTCAAGGTGGCAGCCGACCGTTCTAGGGGATCCGGGACGGGTCGAAAAAGCTCCGAGAATTTTTCGAGGAGTGGTCAGTCCGTATATGTCGAACGCCGTCTCTAAACACTCGGACATCCCATTGTAGGCCTAACGAACTTGATAAAAGAGGTCCTTTTAGTGCACACAGAACGGAAAGCAGGGCCGGATTAACCCACTTTGGGGCCCTAGACATTTTCTTCTTACCGGGCCCCCCTCCCTCTCCCACAAGAAATAAAGCACACAAAAGATTTAAAACAAACCTAAATACTGTAATGTAGAAAACTAAAACAAATCTTAATTTTAGTTTTTCTAGAAAAGTTTGAACAGTTTGTTTATAAATTTAAACAAATTGAAATTTATTTTATTAAATGTCTAACAAAAGTTGTTATACAATAACAATATTACCTTAAAATATCAATTGTTTAATTTAACGTTTTTGTTTAATATTTNCACAACTCGTCTCTCACGTTGTCTTGGAGTTTTACTTCCTTTGTCTATCTCCTCAAATTCGGGGAAGTCTTAATCTCCTCCTCCTTTGTTCAACTCTCGTTCTTAGAAAGGGTAATCCTCACCCTCAAGCAGTAACGATTTATGTAGAAATTGCTTTGAGACAATGGAAAGGAAGTTAGAAAATAGAAACGAAAGAAGAAAATAGAAAAAAAGTAAAGAACTTACGAACTATATAAAGACTAAAGTATGGCTGACAGCCACACACTACTAAACGGACGTAACGACAACTCTAATATAACGTCAAATCTTTATCGGTCCCACGATTTTACTATACTAGATAATGTTAAAAAACCTAGTAGTAACGACACCGTTTTAATGTCATATTTGAAGCACTCCCAAATTTACAAAATTAGATTACAAATTTTATTTAACATAGAAGAAACGTGTTCAGTCCTAAGGTCAGAGTTCACTTCTTAGAATGACTGTGGGTGGTATTCTCCCCCACCTGACTTCGGTGGGGTAAGGTGGCTGTTTTGCCTGTTTGTAGAAGAGGGTCGCCATTTTGTATCTTATTTTGACTCGGTTCTCGGTCCCCTGACTACCTACGAGTCTGGATTTCTTTATGTGCAAATGATTTGGGCACCTAATACTCTGTGCCAAATATCAACTCTCTGTTAATGTTACCTATGGTTCCCAACTCTCGACATGTACTCCTTCATACCTCTAAGCTGGTAACATAAACTGGCGGTACGATTATATAAACAAGACATAGTCTTGTCAAAAATTATAAAATTATTTTAATAATGGTAAATGACCTACCTCTCAACCTCAACTTGTCCTTACAGCAGAAAAATAAAGAATTCAAAATTCACACCTACAACTAACTACTCACTGTTAAACACTAGGAGCGCCCCCAGCTATTATTTAAATTAAAAATATAATTATTATTGTCACAAAATGACACTGCTGCTACTAGATTTACAGTCATTGAAAAACCTCCCTTAGGGCGCCCTAGCGATGATTTTCAGCTATTATTTAGTACAATTGAGTATGTTATTATTTTTATTTGCAATAGGAATTTATTATTTATAAACGCCCACTAGGGGGCCTCTCGGGCGGCTAGTTTAACAATATTTCACAGGATATTAAGAAAACATATAGTTAATATTATTCTTATCGCTATAAAAAAAATCTAAATTATCGGAAGAATTACTTTCAATAAGAAAAAAATAAGAACACATTTTCTTTAGATTTTCAATAACGATATAAAAAGCAATATATTTTTGTTTATTTGTTTATTATATACAGTTGGCCAACAGAAAAGTAAACTATCTTATTTACAAATCTTTTCAAAATAGACAGTTTGACCGGGCCCCTCAAAAATCCGGGCCCTAGATATTTGTCTCATTTGTCTATTCGATGATCCGGCCCTGACGGAAAGAGTTAAAAAAAACTATCATAACATATCATTATTATTGTCAGCTATATGAACTACATTTTAATGATGAAATTAGTAATATAATAGTTGTCATTTAGTATTCAACTTAATGATTTTTTGTTAATTTTCAAGAGGCATTGACGGACAAAGTTCTCTCGACGTGATTCAGTACCGTGCCTTCTCAATGAAAGACAATTCAATTTCCTGCTGCTATTTGGAAACCGATGATAATTTTCTCTTATTTAAAATTTTATAATTTTGAATAAATATATACACACACACATATATATATATATATATATTTATTTATTTATTATTATTATAATATATATATATATAGTAGCGTGTATACCAGGAATTTATAAAAAATCGTGTATTTTGTTTCAGTATATTGTCGAATTAATCACACAATTAATTGGATTTATTATAATAAGAANTATACACTGCTGGCCATTAAAATTGCAACACCAAGAAGGAAAGCAAATAAAAAAAAGATATTTATTGTACATAAACAGTATGGCATAAAGACAAAATTATTAAATTTGCAAGCAGTTTCGGAATTTACAGGGGCGCGAAATTAGTAGACACACTTGCCACCCCCGGCGGCTAAAACGGCCTTATCCGTTTAAGCATGGAGTCGAACTGGGCTTGGATGACAGAAACAGGCAACTCATTCCATGCTTCTTCAAGTCTATGCCAGGCTTCATCAACTGTATTAGCAGGAGTAGGGTGGCGGGACAGTGTCTCAGCAACCCATAACCTGATGTTTTCAATTAGTGAGAGATCTGGAGACCGTGCAGACCAGGGCACACAATTGAATATCCTCTGTATCGAGGATATCGAGAATATCCTCTGTATCTGTATCCTCTGTATGTCAGAACACGACGTGCAACATGAGGTCTTGCATTATCTTGTTGGAAGATGGCATTTTGCAGGCCTCAAAGATATGACACAACCACTGGACGTAAGATGTCAGAAATTTACCGATCTGCATTTAAATTACCATCGATCCGAACTAGAGATGTGCGTGTCGTGTACCCAATGGCTGCCCATATTATCACATCAGGTGCAGGGCCCCTAAGCTAATATCAGATGCAAGCAGGCGACGAGCGGTTTGCTCGGAGCCTCCAGACACGTATACGGGCATCAGAATGTTGCCCGCAGAACCGGGACTCGTCTGAAAAGACGACATTGTGCCACTCCTGTATCTAGCTTTGTCGTTGGGCGCACCAGAGTCGCCGTTTCTCTCTATGCTGCATTGTCAAGGGAAGCCGAAGTAATGGTCGCCGTGCTGACAGTCCACGCTGCTGAAAACATCGTCGCACCGTACGAGCAGATACTGGACGTGCTGCAAACAAGCTCATTTCCTGACTAATGGTCCGTGATGTGGTTGTACGGTTTTGCACGACCGACCTCACAATATGTCACGGAACTGTCCTCTCGGGCGTTAGTCATGGGAGGGCGTTGAGATCCTGCATGCTGTTCAGTAAGATCCTCAGCAGCCCATCGATTCCATATTCGCATGACAGTGGTTGAATTTCGACCAGTGCGAGTGGCAATATCACGGGACGGTAATCCACACTCTCGATAGGCAATGATCCTGCGTCTATCGAATTCCAACACTTGCTGGTAAGCATTTCTTCTTCTTATTCGAGGCATAACACGATATTCTGATGAAACTCCGACCTCACAAAGCGATTTCTGAATGAAAAATCCACTGCACAACTTTTCTTTTATGCAGTGCTTCAGATGTCGTTTGTCCCTCCTGCATTGTCTAAATGCACTAAAATACTAATCATTTGCATATCCCAACCTCTTCTTCCTTTCATATGATTTTGACGTTCATACGATCATTCCTTCCTGGTGTTGCAATTTTAATGGCCAGCAGTGTATATACGTTATACTTATCGCTTCTTAAATTTTTTAATCTCTTGAAGTTCAGTAGAAAATATGAGGGCAGGCTGAAAAGTAATACACACATGCTTGTAGAACACGAACAAAAACAAATAGCAAGATCGGGCAAAAAGTACATTAAAGTACAATTCTTAAGCTTCAAAATCATATATTTATTTTTCAACATAGCCTTAATGATGACTAACACATTTCTCCCAACGTGTAACAAGTTTTTGATTCCGTCACTGAAAAATTCTTCCGATTTTTCTCGAATCCAAGACTTGACAGCTGCCTTCACCTCATCGTCTGAGGTGTAATTGAGGACTCTCTTAAGTAGGACTCTCTTAAGTGAGGACTCTCTTAAGTCTCTTGAGGACTCTCTTAAGTAGAGGAAACAAATAAAAATCACAAGGCGCAAGATCGGGAAAATGAGGAGGGTGTGGAATCGGTTTAAACTTCAGGTTTCTCAGAGCCTCTCCAGTTGCGCGCGAGGTGTGTGGACGAGCGTTGTCATGTTGCAAGATTATTGGTGCCAGGCTGCCTCTAACATGTCAAACTCAACGTCAGAGGTGTTTTAGAGTCTTATGTACTGAGAAGAATTAAACATTGCAACAAGGTTCAACGGCAATTGTCTGTGGGAGTGATCGGACTTCCGCTGAGTGTTTCATCAACAATTATGGCTTTTCCAGGCTCGCAACCACGAAATTTTATTATCCATCAATTTACAATAGACCTATCAACAGCATAGTCACCATAAACATCCTTTAAACGTAATTTTTTCAGCAGTTAAAAATTCGATAACAGCACGCTGTTTAACTCGCGTTGACATAGCACCAGAACATGTCTCCATATTTCCGCTTCTCAAAATATACTGAACGAACGCAACAACCTCAAACTGCGCATACACATAGAGGGGGAATGTTAATTCCATATGCCACCTGGCACGCTTCTGAAAATCATATCGTTTGTGCTCTACAAGCATGTGTGCATAACTTTTCAGCCTGCCCTCGTAGTCTATAATGAGCTGTTAATGCAAATTTAATATATTTTACATAAAATACTTTTCTATATAAAACTTTTAATATTTTAAATTTAAGAAGTAAAATAATGACAGCATTGTAGAAAAATATTATAATACAGAAAATTAAAAAAAAAAAAAAACATCGACAACAAATATCAGCAAATGTACAGTAGCGCCCTCTCACGGTCTCTTCCGTCAATCTCGATTGTCAGTGACATGTTTAGCGGAAGTTTTTCATTCACGAGTCATTTTCTCGTTCAATTAATTAAATTACGAATAATCAATTAAATTATAACAACAATAACAGTTTCAGTTGACATTTAATATTTAAATATATTGGTGACATGTCCATCTTATGATCTGATTCGATCGGCTTTTCATTCCGGTAAGTCCAAACAAAGAATTCCGAATTTCGGTTCATTAGCAAATTTCTTAATTCTCCTTTAAGTATTTTATTTAAGAAGTTTTACAATGTTACGTATCGATAATCGTATAAATAGTGCTTTTAACTTGCATAAGTATTTTTATATGATAAAAAAAAATAGTTGATATTGATCGTGACGTCACTAGTAAACTTTTCCTTCAGACACGTGTACTTTTTTATACAAAATCAATCTTGTATTTATGTATCTACGTATATATTTAAAACGATTTATTGTGGCGTATAAATATAAGCCTAATTAGATTTATTATCTTCAAATGTTTTTTTCTTAAAATATTCGCTAATTATAAAACGTGAATAGGAATCATGTAAATTATCTAATAAAAAAATTTTTTTTGTTTGCTTTTATCGATAATTTTAAGCCGATTTCTAAAAAAATTAAAGACTTAAATTTTGATTAAAAATTTAATATCGGTTGCTGAAATATATTTAGAAATCTAAATTATTCTTCCCTTGTTATGCCCCATTAAACGTCTGATACATAATTGCTTTCTATTGTATACGAAGTAGGTTTGTATAAGAGATTTTGTCTTTGTAGAAATGTATTTTATAAGCTCTAATTTGTACATTTATATTTAAAAAAAACAATAATTTATTTTTAGTTAAAATTTTTAACTTTATGATGTTTTTTGTTTGACTGATTAAGTAATTTGCAACTAGTCTTGAAGTTATTTTACTTCCATTATTATTTTCTTTACAAAGGAATTATTTAATAGTTTACAATAACTAAATAATTGTCTTTTGTGTATACATATATATCAATTCATTAAAATTTATTATAATTAAAAAAAAGTTATTCATTTTTAGATAGTTATAAAGGTGATGTTTATTATCCCATTATCCTTGATGAAAGTTTGAAATTTAGTAATCAAATCTTATATAGTTTTTAGTAAATGTCTGTTTTTATTTAATCAGTAAAAATAATTAATATATATATATGAATATATATATATATATAATTTTAAATATTTTGTTTAAATTATTCAGATAAAACAAAAACCTTAAATTCTAGCATAGGCATTCAAAAGTCATCGTTAGAAATTGCAGAAACTCTTTCCTAAAGTTAAAATACTCAAAAATATATATTATGATTGAAAATACTTCACTCTTAAATTTCATAGTTTTTAATCTTATAAAGTAATAATTTTATGGTACTATTTTAGAAAAGAATTAAGATACTGACCATTCTTAGATCCAAAGTATTTAAAATACGAAGAAAAATATTAAGGCTTTAGTTAAACATGTTTTCTAGCTTAAGTCACAAGTCTTTAAAGGATGAAGTGAATTTAAGATTGTTTGTTTATTTATTTGATTGAATTGCTTGATCTGTAAAAATATAAAGGTGAATTGTTAGAATGGGTAAACAAAATATATTAATAAACAAATATATGCTGAGTGATCAAAGGCTCAAAAAGACCATAAAAATACAAATAACCACAGATATTAAAGTTAAATTTTACTTTAAAGGACTAAAAATCATGACCAGTTAAGGTAATTATATATAAGATATAAAAAGTACAAAAGGTATGAGGTGGTATCAGAAAGTTCCTAGACTCTTGCTGGCATGACTACCATTCAACCCAACTGTGTGTATTAGTGAAAGTCATCAGTTTCAAGTCTGCCAAGTCAGTGTACTGAGTGTCATCAGAGGGTCATATATATAATCATTACATTTGATTTTGTGAAATAGTGTGAGGACTGCTCTACAATTGTGATGATAGCTAACAAATTTGTGTCAAGCTTGGGAAATCTACCACCAAGACCTTCAAAATGCTTCAGCAGGCTTTGGTGATCATCCATTAGGCCAAACACAGGTTTTTGAGTAGCATGCACATTTCAAACTAGGCTTGTTGTTTTCAACATTAAGGGCATTGTTCATCAAGAATTTGGACTGATAGTCAATTCTGATTTTTACTGTGATGTTTTGAAGTGCTTGAGAGAAGGTGTGACAAAAAGATGAACTGTGGCACAACAGCAATCATGACAACTTGGTCCCTCATATCTTGATGAAGACAATGCAGTTTGGCAGAAAGATAGTGGTTATTTTACAACTTCTGTACTCACCTGATTTAGCTCCCTGTGTCTTTGTCTTGTTCCCCAAAGTTAAATTGAGACTAAAGGGTGCTGTTTTCAGACTGTTGATGAAATTCAAATGGAATAGGCTACTTGTTATAAGTTTTGCACTACTTATGGAGACCTCTTATGGTAAAACAGTAGACTTTGTAGGAAATGTGTTACAAACAGCATGACTAAGCTAACATGGTGAATTTGGTAAACTTTTTCTCTGGAATAAAGAAACAAAATATTTGTAATGTTGTAGGATGTAATAATTCTTACAGTAATACCACAGGGGTAGTTTTTCATTTTTTTTCAAATGAAAACAACCCAGTTAGAAGAGAGGCATTAATGCTGTACAGAGGCTTTATTTTTATTTGTCCATCTTCATTAATTATAAAAGCATTCCTATGTTTTGATGGACATTTTATTTCCACTAAGCAATAATGTCTGGCACTGTCTCTGATAATGCCATCTAAAGAACAGCATAGTCATGACATTTCTGGGCAATGCACTCTTCATTGAGTAGATAATATCCGAAGAGTTTTCTTTCAGTATACTATTTGAATCAGCTAGGGATATGTGTTAGTTTGTTTTCCTATATCTTTTTGTTGTTCCAAAAACATGGCTAAACCTTGTTGCTTGTTTGTATTCCTTTTTTAAAGTTGCTGGTTTTTTTCAAGTGTGTGGTAAACTTGTTCTTGATCATATTTTTTCCTTTCACTAATAAAAAAGTAAGACATGCTGCATGCTTGCAACTACCAAGAAGTCCTGTCCTGCATGAGCAAAAGGCATTAATAATTTGCTATTGGTTTTTAAGCTGAGAAAATAATATACTACCATTAAGTTAATTTGTTTATGTTGATTCTTTTATTGGTTCTCTTATCTCTTATGTTGATGACAGAAAATCTTGCGCATATATTTTTCTTCTGCACTGAACATTAGATTTTAAAAATTTTTGCATTAATATTTTTATTTTTAAAATACAACACATTTTTATAAAACTGTATCAGTACAAATATATTTTATAAAATTAAATTTTAATGGCATTTAAAAAATGATCAAAAGAGATGTAATATAAATCAGTGGTTCTTAACCTTTTTATACTCACGACCCACCAAATATTTCATAATTTTTTGTGACCCCCATTTTTTTAATACAATAATACCTCAATGTACGCGAACCTGGAGTTATGCAATTTTCAAATCTCGTCGATTCGTCTTTTGTTTGAGCGCCACGCAACTCNTAAAACATAACTTTATTATTTCATTATCTATTTAAATAACATTCAAATTCCACAATTAAACAAAAATTCATTAATTTTTAACAAAAAATAAAATAAGAAAAGAAATAAAATAAAATAATATAAGAATAATATAAAATAAAATAAGAATTTAAAAATTTATAGAAAAAACAAAAAATATTCAAAAATATGTACTAGTGAAAGGCAGCAAATTTTGCATTGCTGCTGAAAATTGGAGAGGATATTCTTCACAAATTTGTATCCAAAATTCCAAGCATTAATAGTTTCTTAGAATTTAATTTGAAATAAAAGAAGTAAATAGTATGGTGTAAGTAACATATTTACATTTATTTCTTCTGTACTAACAAAGTTGTATGTAGGAAAAAATAAGAAAAAGATAAAAAGACTAAATACGAAAACTTTATCTTTCTTATTTCGCTTTTCAATATGATATTTGGTTAAACATCAATTTTCTTTTTATTATATTCTGAAGGAAATTTTGCATAATTTGGCGGCCTCCAGCAAACTTCTTGCTGATCCCCAGGGGGCTGTGGCCCCCTCTGTTAAGAAACGCTGATATAGATGATTAACTTTCCTTTTGGCAACTTACTTATAATGGAATTTTTATCTAGATTTGTATAGGTTACATAAGTATAAGCATTTTGGAATAATTTATCAAAAGCTGTATATTTTTGAATATTTTGAGTAACATTATGAAAATGGCCTAGTCCTTTTAATTTTTTGGTACTTTTTGGTTAACAGGATGCCAGCAAATATGTTACAATAACTGGTAAGATTCAAGCTCTGAATGAGGGGTCTTACACTACCCTAGAATTGTTGACCCTTTGCCAGATCTCCAAAGGTCAGTTTTTAACACATATCAGTTTATCCGCTTTTCTACATGTGAAGCATATAGATGTGCACTTCGGTGCCTGCTATCGCTTGCACCTTGGCATCTGGGTGGGGGCAAGCCCCCACACCCTGTAGAACTATATAACATCAAATACTTGGGCTACTTGAAGCTGGCATAGTTGCTTGGACTAAATTATTAAACGCAAAAGTCTTTTGGTGTCCCGTTAACCGAAAAGAATCAATTTTTTCCCCTGCTCAAATGTATTTTCTACAAAAAAATCGTCCTCAAAAGTGACGGGAAAAAGAATTATTTCTTAAAATCATTCTTTGCAACTATGTAAGTACATTACATGTGTTTGTAACTACATTTTTAAAATTTCCACTGCAAGAGAATGCTTTACCGTAGCACCATCTGATTTAGGCAGGAAGCATATTACAGGCGGTATTGGCATGTTTTTGGGAAGTGGACTTTCACAATGTCTTTGAGTTATGGAAGAGGTGTTGGAATTGCTGTATATGTTCCCAAAGAACTACTTTAAAGGGGATAGTGGCCAGATTTGAATAAGATAATCCAGTAACTTTTTATATGCCTAGTCTGGAAACTTTCCAATGTCACTTCATATAAACTACAAAAAAGTTGATAAAGATAGCAAGTTAAAGTTTAAGAAAACATGTATAATTCCTTTGATAGTAGGCAATATTTTATTAATAGTGAATATACTCTTGCCATTGCTGAATTTTACAGTGTAGAATGGCTATTAATGAAAATAATCTTGAAATCACCCAGTCATATTAAATTGAATTTGTCATCATTATTTTTTTTATTAGTTGTTTCATATAATTACATATAATTTAGAAATTTATTGTTATGAGAATAAAGAGAGATGTTTTATCTCAGCATACCAATGTAAATGTTTTAATTAGAAATGTTTTCATTGAGTTGTAATTTGAAAAAAATTGTAGACCTGTCAATTCCCATTGTCATCTGTTTGTCTATTCTTCCTTAACCTTGAGAACAGAATTAAATAGATGAAAGCTGAAATTAGGTTTGAAAGCTTGGTGGATTAACTATACATGAACTTCCAGTTTTCACTGGAAGTTCATGTATATAGTTCCAGTTTTCACTGGAAATCACATTATTTCAATTCAAAAATTTTCCTTTGAAAGGAGTTAGGTAGGTGATCGGCATGGCTATTGCTAACAGGAAAACTATGTTCAGAAGCAAGGTACAGTACTACTTATTTGAGCAGAGAGCATATATTTTAAATTAAATTAATTAAAAATATCATTAAAAATTGCAGCCTGAAATTGCTCATTCTACATCAGAACAGTGTCAGCTAACATTTGAGTAAGAGTAATACCTGTTATGGAACTATATTAGGACAAACACACATTTAAATTGTATATGCTTGGTAATAAATTTGTACTAATTAAAATTTAAAACAAAAATATACAGAAAAAAGATAGAAATAAAAATAAAACTATAATAAAAGTAGATCATATTAATTTGTATTTAACTAATACAAAATACTAAAAAATATAATGAGGTCATACCAACATAAGTTTAATAAGTGGTAAACATTTTGGGTAAAATGTTTAAATGGATTTTAGTTGTTTGTTGAATCTGTCAAGTATTTTGTTGATACAAAATGATGTACATGTATTTAAAACTGTAGCCCATCTTGGATCCAAAGATAACAAGTCTTATGCATTTATTTATAACATTAAAAGATTGAGATAGTAGGTGATTGTAAAATGGTTTCATTAATCTGATGGAAATATTATCCAACCATTGCTTAATAATAATTGGATTTTTCAATCAACTTGCACATCTTTGCATTATGTTTAATGGTGCACCTTTGGGAATGCAGACAGTCCTCTACTTTCTTAGCTAATTGGTTCCTGAAATATGTATGAAAGTTGAAATGTATAAAAGTTTACTAAGTCTACTTAGAGTCATTCTGTTTTTTAATTTATTGTTTAAAGTTCTATAAGTAGATCTCACATAATTATTATTGCTTTGTTTGAATAGACTAATAATATAAACATACACCTTTTCATTGTTCTTTAAGTTCTCTTTATCTGATCTAAGTATCTGCATAATTGTGGGAAGGTGTGAAATCCTTAAATAAATGTTGAGTCTTTGATTTAACTTTACAATACTATTCAAATGCTAATAAGGATGGAACAATTATCAAGTTAGCCAATTAACATGGGATGATTAATTATTATCAAATATTTTTAAAATATCTTATAAAATTTCAATTTTTTTTTTTTAAATTTTAGTTTTAACTTTTTATAACAATAATTTTGTTTTTACTTATCAATTAAATATGTATTTATTTGTTTTATTATCTACTAGCTTACCCGTCGTGCATTGCTGCGATCTCAGAAGAAAGGAAATTTAAGCAAACTCGTCATGACAAAATTCAATTTACATTTTATAATTTTTATTAAAATTTATTATTATTACATTATTATTTCGAGTCGATATTAAAATTTGGAAAAGGGGGGATACCTAGATCGATAAAATACGCGAATTTCCTCCTACAACTTTGGTTGTTGTTCGGGGTACAGTTGAGGTTTTAATGAAGTTCGAGCGAATACATAATTAGCAAAAAAGAAAGTTGAAATAAAGTGATTAAACAAAAATTATTACAAATATCGTAAATAACAGTTCACAAATGCATATATAGAGATATTTTTTTGAAGGGGGGGAAATGGTCTTCACAATTTGAAATCGATCGAACACACTATGCTTGAATGCTCGTGTAAACGCGCGCCATCTATCGTAGGATAAATGTACTATGCCAAAAACCTTCGCGGGAGTGTATTAAAAAACTTTCTGAAGTTTTATGACAATCGTACTATGCCACAAACCTTCGTCGGAGTATATTAAACAACTTCCCAAAGTTTCACGGCAATCAGATAAACGGTGTGGTAATGCATATATCTATATATATAAAAATGAATGTGTGTGTGTGTGTGTCCTTCATGCATTACCACATCATTTATCCGATTGCCATGAAACTTTGGGAAGTTGTTTAATATACTCCCGCGAAGGTTTCTGGCATAGTACATTTATCCTACGATAGATGGCGCGCGTTTACACGAGCATTCGAGCACAGTGTGTTCGATCGATTTCAAATTGTGAAGACCATTTCCCCCTTCAAAAAATATCTCTATATATGCATTTGTGAACTGTTATTTACGATATTTGTAATAATTTTTGTTTAATCACTTTATTTCAACTATTTTTTGCTAATTATGTATTTGCTCGAACTTTGTTAAAACCTTAACTGTATCCCGAACAACAACCGAAGTTGTAGGAGGAAATTCGTCTATTTTACTGATCTAGGGATCCCCCTTTTCCAAATTTTAATATCAACTCAAAATAATTTAAAAAGACAAATTACAATAAAACGGTTTATTATCCAACTATCAGAAATTTCACAACATGCCAAGGAAGAGAGGAAGGAGCAATTAAATAATTAAAATTATAAAGGATTTTAAAAAAATATATAAAAATAGGAAACATCACACTTCTGACAATTGCTGCAAGTGTGTGGGCTAAATTTGGAGAATCCGTGCTTCTCACATGTACAACTGTATGTGGCCTGCTCACGCGTCAGAAAACCTGATTTATTCGTGTACACACCAGATGGAAAAACAAAAAATATCGTGTATTCACAAGCATTCCAATAAATAAATAGAATTGAAATGACACTGAAATGTTTTCCCGATGAAAATGAATAATAATAAGTTTCAATAAAAATGATAAAATGTAAATTTAATTTTATCATAACGAGTTTGCTTGAATTTCCTTTCTTCTGAGATTGCAGCAATGCATGACAGGTAAGCTAGTTTATTTATAATTTAAAGTTGTATGAAAGTATTGAAAAATAAATTGTTTTAATTGTTTTAATTGTCCTTGATCAAGTTAGATGACTATTATAGATTTTAGTAATCAATGATTCTGTTTGTATAGAAAGGAAAGGGCTTTGATTGTTCTATTGTTGTTTTCCTTATTACCATGGTTAGTAAGAAACAACAATCTTCATTGTTTCATTTGTTATGGTAGCAGATGTACAGAATTATTACACCACTATTACAAAAAAGGAATTACCATAAATGGCATGAGATTGATTTTAAGGGATCAGTTTGATAATAGCACAAATATTTGTTTTCTTCTTCAAATTTCACACTTTGAATAATCCATTGATATCCATGAAGTGGCAACAAACAGCCTGTGTGTAAGGACTGAACTGCAAGTGTATGTGATAAACTAGCACTAATTTGCAACATTTTGTAGATTGAATATTTTTTTATCTGCTCCTGAAAAAAGTGTTCTGTTTTTTTGTGGTTTTCAATAGTGAAAATAGGTGGAACAAGAATTGGTTTCTTCTCTGTGTAGGGTTCATTTATCTTAGCTATTTTTAATACCTAAATCTAAACTGTAGAAATATTATGCTGGTATAAGCTGATGGCAGCCATGTTTATAATACAGGACAACATTGATTGGATTTTGGATTGAGATTGATAATATTTCTTATGGGTTATTTATTTCTTAAGCCTGAATTTTGAATTAAGTTTTAAATACCTGTTACATTCCCTGCTGTTTTGTGTACATAACAAGGAAAAATATTGGAATCATGTCAAATTTGACCCTCTGAGTTTTGCAAATTTCTATTTCATTGTTTTGAGATCTCCTGAATCCAAAAAATTAAAAAAAAAAAGAAAAAAAATTCTGTGGATGTGTGTGTATTGGCATCTATTTTGCTTAATATCTCAGGATGAAGTAAAGATTAAGTAATGAAATTTGGCATGATGGCTTATATATGAGGGGCATTGATGCTATTAAATTTTGGTGGTTAAAAGTCTAGGGGGTGGGAGATACAGGGGATCATATGTAACTCCAGTAGGGTCAGACTTAATGATAATTTTACTCATTATTAGCATTTATACTTTTTTTTTCATAAAACTCATCCCTATCCTCAAATTAAACTTTTTGCCATTTTATAGTAATTAAAAATATAAAAACTTTTTTTTATTTAATAAAACATAACAGAGACTAAAAATGTCTTCACTTTCTCGTCATGTCCAATCACCAGGAACAACTATCTTTCACTGAAGAGATGACCTTTCTTTAGAGGCTACACCTTTGCAAAAAAATGCAAAACAGTCTGAAGTTCACAGGTGACAATCCTAGCACAATTAAAAATATAAAATTTCTTTTGTAGAAAGGGTTGACAAATTTACAATTTAATAAAACGTAACAGACTAAAAATGTCTTCACTATATAATATAGCCTCTAAAGAAGGGTCATCTCTGCAGTGGAAGATAATTGTTCCTAATGATTGGACATGATGAAAAAGTGAAGTCATTAATAGTCTGTTATGTTTTATTAAATTGTAAATTAGTCAGCCATTTTTTTACAAAAGAAGTTTTTTTATAACAAAATTCTCCTGACAGATGACACAGTTTCATTAAGTTATATTATAATTAAAATGATAAAAGTTATTTTCTAAATAAGATCTCATAATATCTAGGAAAGTTATGCAACTCATTGCTGGATTTTTTTTATTTGATATTTTTGTTAGTGCGGGTCATTGATTCAGTTTTCTGGCAGTGTAATTTTTGTTTTAGATCTTGTGCTGAAATTTGTGAATGTAGTCTGAACTTATAAAAAAGAAGCAGGAAAGAGGGTTTTATTCAAATTTTTCAGATGAGAGATGTGAAATGGTATATGAAAAACTTATTGACCATAGTTGGTCATTAAATAAAGCTGCTAAAAAGTATTATTCCTTATGGGACACTATACAACCAATATAAAGGTTTGTTTTAAAATTATGGGGGACAACTTATTTTTGCTGCTGGTAAAGAAAGGGTAATTATAAATTTAGCTACCTACCATCAGTAATGATTGAGACATGCAAATCACCATGCATAATTTTGAAATGATTACAAAAAGCTTTCTGGATCACTGTGGAAGTCACACTAATAAGTTTAAAAATAACATATTAGGTGTCAATTTGGTGCAGTCACTTATGAAATGATATAATAATAATTTAACCAAGACCAACTACCAATATCAAAGAGTTGCAAGCTGCTATCTGTGTAGATACAATTAGCAATTTCATCTCAAAGAGGAAAGTTATTGATAGTTCCTTTTCTGCCTGATCAAAAACAATAGGACTAGAATGATAACTATATGTATTAACTCAAAAAAATCATAAAATTTAGTAAAAAGGAAGATTTATTAATGGAACGATATTTAAGGCCCATCTTCAGATTCTAGAATGGAACATAATAAATTGAATCAAAACCATGTTTGAAAACTATAAATATTAAATAAATAAATATTTACATAGCAAGTCACATGCACAAGAGCACAGATACAAATATATTTAATAAAATATAGAAAATAGGTTAAAACTAACAAATATAAAATACAATAAGTAAATATAATGAGTAAAAACATAAATATAGCAAAAGGTGATAAAGAATACTATAAAACTTCAAAATAATGTCTACCAAAGATGTGACACCACTGCAGAATCCTTAAAGTTAATTGCAGTTCCTTTCTTGATAGCTTTATAAATTTCCAGACTTTCCAAATATTTAAGACCTGTCAGAGTTGAGGTGTGATGTTGTAGGTAATAAAGCTATCAAGAAAGGAATTGCAATTAACTTTAAGGATTCTGCAGTGGTGTTGCATACTTGGAGGTCATTATTTAAAGTTTTATAATATTCTTTATCACCTTTTACTATATTTATGTTTTTTACTCATTATATTTACTTATTTTATTTTGTATTTGTTATTTTCTTGTTAGTTTTATTCCTATTTTCTATATATAATCTGTCTAAACTTAGTTTTTCTAAAACAATTCTGAAAAATCCAAAACTGTTTCAGCTAATCCATTTTTAAAACTAACAGGTAAGTCTTGCATTGTCTAGGCAAAAAAATAAGTACAAACATTAAGATTATTAGATTATTTCTTACTTCTAACCTCTCTATTATATTATATTATATTATAGTATTTGATTTATATAACTACAATGATTATCTTATATAAGGGTTTATCATACTGAGCAACCAATCTAACCAGTTTAAAAATTCTTTAAATTGTGTACAGTAGAGAAGGAAAATTTTTAAAATGTGTTAGATTGGTTGCTTGGTGTGATAAACTCTTACATAAGATAATCTTTATAGTTATATAAATTAAATAATATGATATAACAAATATTAAAACAAGATAAAGAGTTTGGTTATTTTAACTTATCATTGTCCCATTTATTGCAATACTCTGATTCTATGAAATGGCACAATTTCATTGGTCAAATAGATACCAATTAAAAATATGATGGCTTAAGAAATTTAAGATATTGTATTTGTTTCTAGTGTTAACACTACACTAACAAACTGTTTCATTCTCAGCGGAATATTGAATGGTGATCTGCCAATGAATAAAATTTTGCAAAAAATGGACCAAATATTTAAACTTAGCACCCTCAAAAACCACTTAAATCATATTTGGTACAGGCTGGTAACCTCATATTATGTAATTTTCTTATTCGAATGCCACCATACACCATGGGTCTGATAGGAAGAAGGGAGTGTTACAGATGGAGGTTGAAGTTAATTTGACCAAAAGTAATAGTTGACCTCCCGGAAGAGAGGATGGTCAACGACTACTAATTAATACTAGTTTACTATTAATATTTGAAAAAGTGATCTGTGTTGGATAGGTTGTGATGGTCCTGCATGTGATTGAAGTTGCTAACATTAACGTCCAAAAGACTTAATATGAGACTTGTATAAATAAAAAAAAATCTTGTAAAAATGTAAGAATAATTGCTTTTTTTATGATCCCATAAAAAACTGGTGAAACCAGGTTAAAAAAAGTAAAGCTCAGAAAAAACATTTAAGTAAAGGAAACTTTTGAAAGTTGTGACATAAGCATACTAGAAGATGATTTGACAGTAAGAGTCAAGTGCATGTTACACAGACTACAACTACAGGAAGTTTTGGATGAAGCAATGTCACCATGATAATAAATGGGAAAAATAAACATTGGCACAGAAAAAGACTTTGAGCTTTATTTTGTGCCTTAAAATCATTGCACATACTGTACATTAATTTGGCTGAATGTTTGAACATCTTTATCAGTATCAGAGAAAGAAGTTTGGGACAGTGGGTTTATGAGTTACTAAGGGGAGATGAAATCTGGGGGTGGGATGTCCAGGTTTCCTGGTAGTTAAGCATACCCTTGTAAATATCGCGTTTATAGAAAAATTATTAGAATTGAATTGAATTAGAATTGATTTGGTTTATTTGGTTACAGCAATGTGACATTTGAGCAATCTGCCAAGACGGATGCACCCCAGAAAGACTTTTATGTGAAGTTTGTCACAATTTAAGTGCTACTAATGCAAAGAAAACTCAGAAAACTCCTCCTAATCAGTTTGTTGGCCATGTGTGAAGCCACAACCGACTACCGGTGTTTGGTGGTTTTATCCACCCAGTTACTGGAGGGTACTTATTGGGTTGCAATTTGAAAAAATTATAGACCTATAAATTTCCACTGTCCTTCCTTAATCTCAAGAATGGAGTTAGATGAAAGTAAGACCAAACATGGAAATTGTAAGAAAAAGAGGACCAGATTAACTATATACGAGCTTTTGATTTGTACTGCAAATCACATTATTTCAATTTAAAAATTTTTCCCTGAACAGAGTTAGATATGTAACTGACACAACTCTCTTGCTAACAGAAAAAGTACAAGAGCAAAACACTACTACCCTCTGGGAAAGCTATGTGCTACCTGTTGCAGCAATGATGTAATGGCACATCTATTTCACGCTATATCATTGTCACAGTAATTCAGTGAATAATATATATTTTTAAATTATATCCTTTTTTTTATAAGAATTATATATATTATATAGATAATTATTATTATTAAAAGAGATGTTAATTTAAAAGTAAAATGAAATTATATGAAATTTATCTTTAAAAACGATTTATAACTTAATTTTAATTATGTTATAGGATTGTTTGTCCAAAGAATGCCAAGTATGTGTGATTCTTCCCAATCCAGTTCTCCTAGTTTAATAAACAAATTACGTCAGTTCAGATTCCAAAAAAAGCAATTAACTTCTCGTGCTACCCCATCTTCCAGTAATTCATCTCAGAATAATGATTTGCAGTTAACACCAGTTTCTTCACGTAAAGAAGTTGGTAAGTCCTTTCGTAATGTTATCATACTATAATTATCAGAGCTGTGGTATTGGTAGGCCAAGTCTCTGACTCTGACTCACAATTTTGGAAGATCAACTCCAACTTTAAATAATAATTTAAAATATACTTTAATTACATAAATCTGGAATATGCATGACAGCTCAGGTTTGATTCTTGGCTGATGCGGTTCCTTCTTTTGTGTCTTTATGTATATTATGTATAAGTTATAAAGCAGAAAGGGTAAAAAGAATCACAGTAAATTTTGTTGTTAAAGACAAAATTTGATTAAAATTAGATCAAAAAGTATTTCATGAATAAATATTTAATAGATTCAGTTGATTTTCATATCAATCTAAGGTCAAAATCAATAAGACAAATTATGAAATAATATTTTTTAATGAACTAAGTAGTTAATGATAAATTTACAAAATAATATTTTTATTTAAAAATTAATTTTATTATTATCAGATGTAATACCTGAAACACCAGAATCTGAAAAACCAATAAATTCATGTAACAATTTTAGTGATAATGAAGTGAAAAATGGAATTTCTTGTGAAAGCCCAAGGTATGTTTATATTGATTAAAATAATAATTGAAATTTATATAAATAAATTTGATAATTTGACATTAGTTCTAAATATATATATATATATATATATATGTGTGTATTATGTATGTATGTATAGTCAAACTTCTTCAGGTTTCAAATGATTCACTTTTCAAATAAATCAGTTCATGAACAATGACCAGAGTTTCAAATTCATAATTGCACCAGTTTCTATACAATAACTGTTGCCAAACAAGCTACATGACAAGACCTGACCACAGATTAGAGCGAGACAGATGGTCAACTCCCTTTACTTCCTATGTTAACGAAAAGTTGACGACAGCCTGGCCAATCGACGATAGGAATCATCAATGATGTTGCTATTTAAAATTAGATTTCAATGTGCATGCAGGAAAGATACTACTACTGTTTTTCTGTACATGCAGCAGTTGAATCTAAATCAAATTAAGTAATAAAAATCCGTATTAATTGACATTCACGTATTTTGTATTTAATTTAATTTATGTTTAAAGACACTTAAGTCAAATTAAATGATGATAACTAAAATTAAATGAATCATAACTGATGTGGAAGGAATTGTGGATGTCTGGAGAAAGTATTGTGAAAAACTTTTTAATGACACTGGACAAACAAATGGTAATAATCAACTTCAGAGACAGGGAAAGTTGAACCATCTATTCTTAAATCAGAGGTAGAAAAAGCCATAAATACATTAAAAAATCACAAAGCACAGGGACTTGACAACATAACCTCTGAAATTTTAAAAGCAATGGAAGAACTGGGTGTTGACATACAGTAATACCTCAACTTACGCGAACCCGGAGTTACACGATTTTCAAATCTCGTTGATTTGTCTTTTGTTTGAGCGCCACGCAACTCTTGATTACTCATTCCCCCCATACTATTGTTCAGCTTACATGTTTGGACATGTCGCGCGGAATCGACACATAGCTACAATTTATTTTGTGTTATTTATTTCTGTGTTTGTTTATATCTAAGGAGCCTTGAGAGATAATATGTGGTGATTTCTTGTAACCGTGAACGAATCAAAAGACGAGATAAGATTAACGAGAACATTTATTAGTTTACATACATCCGACTTGGATTTTACACAAATTGTGAAATTATACCCCGACTTATGCAAATTCGAGTTACGCGGTTATCGCTCGGTCCCACCTATTGCGTAAGTTTGGGGTATTACTGTATTTCATAAAATCTGCTCCTTAATTTGGAAATCTGAGAGATGGCCAGAGGAATGGTTTAAATCAATATTTATTCCAATTTATTAAAAAGGTGTACCAACAGACTGTAGTAACTACCGAACTATCAGTCTAATTAACCATGCCAGTAATGCTCCAAATAATTAATAACTGTTTGAAACACTTTTTATTACAGTCAACCCCCCTATAACACGGGTTCCTATAGTTTGGATTCCTATATGATGGCGAAAAAATTGCTATGGTATCCGTACAAACCTGGTAAAAAAACTCCTGTAATTCGGTAAAACGTCATCGGGCAGCCAAACTACTTTCCGCCATCCAGCGCCATGCTATGGAGAGTTTAGGCGGGTAAATTGAGTTTACTATCGTCTGTACAGTATTATATATAAATTAGGTACTGTACATATAATTATATATTAATTACAGTCGACCCCCCTATAACATCATAGATACGTTCCATTCTTTAGGAATCCGATTTCTTACGAGTCCTTCCAATCACAGCCCGACACGTGTGAAGTTTACGGACTACAGCTGATTGAAAGGTTTTCTTCCATAAAATTAATCAATTCTAGACTAATTCGACTCAACATTTCCAAAATACGTATATTATTTTTGGGAATAATCTGTATAAACTACGCTATAAACAAAAAATTGTAGGATTACTTACCGAGTGTGCACCATTCGACATCGCCATTGCTAAAGCTTGTTTTCGTCGCGGAACAGCTCAGCAAA
>NW_019384382.1:566885-603040 GCF_000671375.1 Centruroides sculpturatus
AGGTACCGTAAGTCTAATACAGTACTGTAATTTTATACATTTCTTGTGAAAGAAACATTTTTTATTCAATGGCCATAAAAATTATTTATATTAATGATGTCTCCAAAGTTCAACGAAGTTTTCGCAGAAAAATAACTTATCAGAAAACGCGGCCGTTGTTTGGTGCGCTGCTCCGTGACGAAAACAAGCTTAAGTAATGGCATCGTCGAATGGTGCACACTCGGTAAGTTATCCTACAATTTTTCGTTTATAGCATAGTTTATACGGATTATTCCCAAAAAATTATACGTGTTTTGGAAATGTTGAATCTAATTAGTCTAGGAATCGATTAATTTTATGGAAGAAAACCTTTCAAACAGCCGTAGTCCGTAAACTTCACACGTGTCGGGCTGTGATTGGCAAGGTCTCCTAAAACATCAATTTCATAAAAAACGGAACATATCTACCGTCTTATAGGGGGTCGACTGTACCTGAAATAGCTGAAGAACAGTTGGAGTTTATCTCTGGTAAAGGAACTCGTGAACAAATCTTGAACACTCAAAAACTCATTGAAAAATCCTATGAATTTAATGTCAAAGCTTACCTTTGTTTTGTAGACTATACCAAAGCCTTTGATTGTGTAAAATGGCACAAATTGTGGCCTAGAACATGGAAGTCCCATGCCATCTTATTTCGATGATCAGAAATTTATATGAGAATAACTCTGCAAGAGTAAGAGTTAACAAAACTATGTCTAATACATTTACATCTGAAGCTGGTGTAAGACAGGGATGTATTCTTTAATGTTTATTCTGAAATAATCATGAGAAGGGTATTAGATAACTGGGATGGAGGCATTTCCATCGAGGGCTGTAAAGTTAACAACCTGAGATATGCTGACGATACACTTATAGCATCCAATGAATCAGAACTTGAATATATTATGAAATGTCTTGAAACTGAAAGCAGGGAATATGGATTGCTGATTAATGGAAGTAAAACGAAAGTTATGATAATTGATTGTTTCTTGACAGACTAAGGAAATTGCAGGCTATAAGGTGGTGAATGAATTTGTTTACCTTTGATCACTTCTTACAAATAAAGGAGGATGCGATAATGAAATTAAATGCAGAATTTGCCTTGCTCACAATGCAACCTCTAAATTATTTAGAATTTGGAAAGGTTATGCAATGACTATTTTTAATAAACTAAAACTCATAAGAATGCTTATTTTTCCATTTGCCACTTATGCCTCAGACACCTGGACAATAAATGCCACTTCTTGGAAGAAACTTGGAAGATTCCATATTTCAAAGGAATCATCCTTTGAAATATGGACGTATAGAAGAATGCTGAGAATCTCTTGGACAAAGTACCAAACAAATTGCTCCATCCTAAATTAACTGAAGATCACAACATGCCTTACTTACACATGCCACTAAAATATACCAATCCTACTTTTGCTTCTTGGGACATATTTCCAGATGCAAAAATGGATTTGAGAAACAAATCCTAGAAGGGAAGATCAATGGCAAATGCCCTAGAGCAGTCCAACTCGCAGCCCGCGGGCCGCATGCGGCCCAAGGCAAGTTCCAATGCAGCCCAATAAACGTGTAAACAAAACCGACAAAATGTTAATTTTTTTATTATCTATTTCAACGGCATAAACTCAAAAAAGAAGTTTCACAAAGCCGTAAACTTTTATTCGTATTTTATTCTTGAGTGGAAAGGAAATATTTTCAAATACAGTGGTGCCTCGTATAACGTATGCCTCGAATAATGGACGCTGCGAATAACGAACTTTCTGTTTGGCCGTTATGTGACTTGAGCAACGGACTGGCTGCAGACAACGGACTTTCCATTCGGCAGTTACGTGAGGCGACCAATGGACTTTTCTACGAACAATTGCGAATGATGTTTCCACTCTTTTGCCGTTGCCAATGACAATCTGCTATTTTTATAATATATTAGTATTATTAGAATATATTATCAGTATATCTGAAGTACAGAGCTCCCGTTGGGATTAGGCTTGCTCCCTTGTTTATTACGTACAGTACATCACCTCAGTGCAAGGTATTTACATTTATTCTACTGTTGTGCAAATCATGGCTTCTAAAAAAACAGAAAAGTGATTTCAATTGAAACAATGCAAGAAATCATCAGAAGTGAAAGTTGACAAAAACTTCCTTGTCGAATAGGGAGAGGTTCAAGAGTTTACCAACCCTCATTATCCAAACAGAGCTCAGGCCAACAGTGTCAATGATCTCTACAATGACATCCTTGCCCGTTATTTCTGACAGGTGTTGAAGAAGAGCGAGAAACAGACCATCTTGGACATGTTTTTCAAGAAGCCAGCAGAGAAAAAACAAAGGATGGAACAAGAGGAGTTGACCCTGCAAGCTCCTGTAGCCTCTCCTGAATCTGAATCCGATTAAAAAACAATAAAAAAAAAAGACCCGCTGCAATGTGTGAAAAGTCTGTATCTGTATGAATGTGTAAAGAAAGTGTTTTTCCACCTCCTCCTCACAACATCTGACTATCTGGTATAATTGGTGACTGCTCCATTTTCATTTTTTTAATGATAAAGTACGGTTGTTGTATGCTGCGGAACGAATTATATGTTTTAACATGTATTTCTATGGGAAAATGCATTTCGTATAACGGACTTTTCACTTAACGGACGTGCACCTGGAACGGATTAAGTACGTTATACGAGGCACCACTGTACTTGGAAATGTGTGAATGAGGAAGGATTACTAAATAAAGCTGGAGTTGTGACTCAAAGGATTATAGACCCAAATTTGGGAAAAGGAAGGAAAGATGAGAAAAACAAAAGATGTAGTAGTGAGAAAGATTAAATAGATCTTCTGTCAAGTAAATACGGACCCGTAATTTTTCAACCTTTTTCACTTCTTTATCTTTTGTCCTTTGTCTCTTTTTCCTGCACTTGGGTCTATAATCCTTTGATTCACAACTACAACTTTATTTAGTATTTTTTCCAATGTTGCAAGATTTGGCTACATTGTGCCAAATGTGGCTACTTTTTTTTGTTTGACGTAAAAAATATCATTTGGCACTTTGGCTACATTTGGGCTACATATTATTTATATTAGTTGAATATAAATGCACTTTAAAATGATATTTCGTTGCTTTTTATTAATTAGAGACAAATAAAACAAATATTTGTGTTTTTCAAATAAATTTTTGTCTCCTTTATAATAAATGAATTTATCTATTTCTAAGTAAAAATTGAAAGTGTCTGTAGAAGTAATTTTTAAAATATCCTTTTTCTTGATAAAGTTTTAATACTTTTTATTATAATCTAGACATGTTAATCCTTAAATATACTTGTATATTGAACCACAAGTATATATTATATATACAGTACTTGTGGCCAGTGGCGTAGCTTGGGTGTCAGCCGCCCGGGGTGGAGGAAAATTTCACTGCCTCCTTATTTAGGTATCTCAATTTAAAAGACTAAAATTCAGTTTCGTCACAGAATAAGTAATGAAAAATTCCGTGCTTGCGTTGCCACCTTCTTAAAATCGCCGACCTGGACGGCAGGTGAGGTTTGTTCGAACAGAAGTTCCTGACATATGAGTATATCATTTTGCAATGCAAAGAATAGTTTGCAGTGCATGCCGGTTCTAAATCTGTTACAGTTAGCGACTAGGGAGACTTGGATAGGAGTAATGCAAGTGACCTAGCTCTATTGGATATTGGAGGTGTATATGATTACAAGTGAATCGCACAATCAAAGAAAAAAAAAACAAAAAACAAAAATAAAAAAAGGTCAACAGGTTGCGCACGATATCCCCGGACGGCGAGTCGATTCGCGACTATCCGGATGGATGGTAACACTATTGCCATGCTCATTTCAATCAGTCCGAGTCGTAGATGGACGAAAATATGAAATAAAATGGTTCAAATTTTTACAAGATATTATTATTATTTATTGTGAAATTTTGCCGCCCCCTACGCTACGCTACTGCTGATGGCCCAAAACTCCTTGACTTCTTCCAATGCGGCCCAGAAAAACAAAAAGGTTGGACACCCCTGCCCTAGAGGCAGATGTCGGATTAGATGGACAAACCAAGTAATGATGATTACAGGACCATCCACATGTATGAAGCCATCCACATGGCACAACATCAGAAACAGTGAAAAGATATAATTAAAGCCGTCAATTCGTAATATCACCACATCCTTTGAAGAGCATAGGACTGACAAGAATGTAATATTATATTACAGTAGAGCATCGATTATCCGACTCAATTAGGGACTGGGGTTGGTCGGATAACTGAAAAAACAGATAACCGAAAAGTATGAAAAAATACATTATTAATAGACTATAGTATACTAGTAGCTTGGAATGCCTCCTAGTGGGCGTTCTTTACGAATTCCCATGAGCCACGGTTCCTTTGACTTTTTTGTTCCTATCAATATGCTCTACAGCTCTGTTAAAGTCCCAGTCGCATCATACGGATCTATATTTCTATCTATTAAACATTCTATAAAACTTTAAAATAGTTTAACTTGTTTATTTATCTTTGGTTGTAAACCTCAATTTTAAATGTATTCGCCATTTTTTCAACAAATTTCCCGTGAGTCAATACGCGACGTTCACTGACTTGTGAGTCATGGGATGTTGTAAACGTGCAGCGCAAGGTTAATCAAGGCATATAATAAGGAAGGCAAGGCAAGGCATATAATAATTATTTATACCATTCCATGGTATAAGTAATAAATTCATTTCAATAATAAATCCCTATTACAAATAAAAATAATTTATTGTTAATTTAAAATCATTGCAAGGGCACCTGTAATGCCCGTTTTTGGCATACCGTTACGTGGACGGGTGGACGGACACGTGTTCAATGGGTTATACAGATAGATTAGTATATCCCATGCAATATCGCTATTAACCTACATTGCGTTGAATTTTCATCGATGTTAAGCCTAGCAAAAATTATTTTAAAATAATAATCGTCGCTATTGTATCATTAAACATGATACAATAGCAACTTTAAATTAAGCTTAATTAAGCTAATAAATTAAGCTTAAAACTGCATGAAAATAAATATTTTCAATGCAGTGAATTTGATTTTCTCTGCAGTTTTTCAAAATGAGAACAATGAAATGAGTAATCACATGTGAACAATGAGAAATATCACTAACAGAAGTTAGTCATTGATAACAGCAAATTATTACTGTATTATTATTACTATTATTTATTTATTTTTTTGCTTGCTTTATCCATTCATTTATTGAAAAATCCTTTAAAATTACTTTAAAAATTTTAAGAATGTCATTAAAAATATATTTTTTTTATAATTGCCATATTAAAAATTTTTTTCTTATCTCTAGAAATTTGTTACTTCATTTACTGACAAATATTTTTTGCTGGTGGAAAAATTTTTGATTTGCAAAACAAAAATTTTCTAGATAGGACATAAGTCATTCTCAATGCAATATTTGTTCCTCTTCCTGCTTTTAGCCTGCAATTTGCTTTCTGTGTGAGAGTGAATTGCTGGCTGAATAATTTTTACCTGTGATCATAGGCAGTTATTTTTTCACATGTATAAGGCAGCAGTTTTTTGCTGAATTTTCACACATAATTGCTGTTCCTCAAATTTGAAGATTCCAAGAAAGCCTGTAATTGTCTTCTCTGCATGGTCAAATTTCAACATCATACATTTGTTTATTTTTGAGATATTGTTTTGTTTACAGAACAATGCTCTTGACCATATTCATGTTGTGATAGTGTGAGCTAATATGAAATTAATTTGTCTGGAAATAAATGATGGGAGAAATGAGATGTTTCTCAGGAGAACCAGAAAAAGGCTTTTCTGTATGTTTTGAACACAAAATAAAGCCATGAAAACATATTAATTGTTGAAGGTTGACCTTCAACAATTTAAATGCCCTAGGCTTTCTTATGAAGGTCAAAACAACTTTCAGGCTACCATGTCATGACATCATTTTCAATGTCATCAGGTCAACAAAAATAACATCAGAATGGAAAATCATCACTTTATGTATGCAATCATGTGACAAATGAAAAAGAAAAATGTTATGCATTTGCTTGCATAAGGCAGGGATTTTCCACAGTGTGTTTTGAGGGCCTGTAATAAGTGAAAAAAAATTTTTGACTGAAATTTTCACAGTTATCCTCATGCTACATGCTATCTATCATGAAAGAACAGCTAAGTCAGCCAGTCTGGTGAATCTTGATTTATTTTGACATTTATTATCATATTATTAAACAAAAGACAGTCTGCCCAAAAAGGGGCCACCATTTATTTTTTGTGTTCCAGAATTCACATTCACGGCGACAGACCTTCCTTTATAGGCTACATGCCGCCAGAATTTAAAAAAATTGTCCTTTAAAAACTGTCCTTTAAAACAATTGCATCCAATTAAAAAATTTTTTTTAAAAAGGAACTGGTGTTATACAGACGTCTTGCTTTCCATTCATCCTATGGGGTGTTTCTGCTTTTATCTACTGGAACAAGTGCTGGAAAATGCAGATTTCGGAAACTTCCCCCTGGTGACGATACATTCCAATTTTTCCTTTTGTAAATTTTTCATCCAATGGAGATTATTATTATTAAACAAAAGACAGTCTGCCCAATTTATTATCATATTGTTATGGTGTTTATGGATATATCTTAGTTAATACTGGTGCCTAGTCCTATGGAAAAAATTGTTAGTGTTTAGTATAGTTGCTTTATATAATGTGATGTGCATGCTGTGTTGTATTATACTTAAAATCTAATATTTCTAGACTTAAGTGCAGTGGTATGACATCTATGCAGAAAAGAGCTACAGGTGTGACAAGCATCTTATTCATTCTCTATATACTTTGTTTTAAAAGCAAATTCTAAATATTTACTGATATTTTTGTTGTCTTTTGTATGATGTGGAATTTTTAACAACTACATCTATAATCTATGTGATTTTGTTTTATTTGTCAATGAATGTGATATCTGATCTGTTGTGATGGATTATTTTGTCTGTAAATATCTTAAGCCATAATCACAATCTAAACATAGGGTTGATTGCATAGACAGGTTCTAGACATAGCTAGTTTAAAATTTGTTAAAATCATGAATCACAAAAAATGTATTGCAAGAACAACATTTGTCAATGATTGCAATTTAGATAACAATTAGAAACTTGTTTTTAAAGCAGCTTTCTAGATCTGCCCAGTGGCAGGTTTAACAAATAAAGGATAAAGAATCTTCACACACCGGATTAATGTAAAATAATCTCTTAACAAACTTTAACCGATGGGAAATATGAATAATTGTCCACACAAACATTTTCAGATCCCTCCTGGGTCTTTTTCAAGCTACAATTTGTCCATAAAGATTCATTAGAATGAAGACCATCAGTTTTTGAAACAAAATTTCAAATTGCAAAATTCAAAAACAAGGTATTTAGAATGATATTTCAAATTGTGAAATTCGAAACCAAGGTGAATCACGTGCATTCTAGGATTCGTAATCAAAAGTCATTATACTGTATAAAGTCCAGTTTCTTACAACGGCATTTTATGCATTTTTTTAAAAAATAAATAAAAATAAAAGATTATCAGTTGGTTGGAGAGATGAATGTTTTAATACCCTAATTATTATAAGTATTTATTAGTGTGAATCCTCTTTCTGGAATAGGGCCTGCCATGCTAGAGACAAGGTAATTTCATCCCTTGAATGGGTGTGGATGTGTTGTAGATTTTGCATATTTCCATTTGTTCCAACCACCCAAGGGGTCCACGTACGATGTGGTAATAAGGAGTTTGGCATTTGCAAAATTTGCGGAGATCTCCGGGCCCAAGCATATAAAGATAATGATGTAGAACCCCTATTGTGTAGGATGTCCCATTGGTGCTCCGTCCAACCGCACGTTTAGTGGCACCAATGTAGACTAATTCCCTGTCACATCTATGGTCCGTGAGGGGGACAGTGTACACTCTGGTAGCTTATCTTCATTAGGTTTGTTTTTTTCATTGCACAGAAGCCGAAACATAGAAGGGCATCTTCTGAATGCTAAGCATAATCCTTGTTGTCTAGCAATTTTTTGATACAAGGAAGTCAAGAATGGGTTGTAGGTGACTGGGATGATGCGTTGGTCTTGTTCCACGTTATCCTTAGTATGTGGAGGAGGAGGTGGGAGGGTGATGTTGAATTGTTGTGATAATTTTTGTATGATGATGTTGAATCCATGTTGTCAGGTAATCTTATGTAGATACTTCAATTCTTGATCTAAAGCCTCCTGTGTAGAGCAGTGGGTGTGGGCCCTTTTAGCAAGGTCTCTAAACACTGCTAATTTATATCTGAATGGGTCACAGGAGTCTGCCAGAATATACGTTGGGAAGTGACATATCTTGCGGTAAGTAGATGTGTATATGGTAGCTCCTCCAAATGCAATGTTTAAGTCCAAAAAATTGACCGATGAATCACTATGCTGTTCAAGCTCTATGACAAGGACATACAGATTGTCGTTCATCCGATTCACAAAGAGTTGATGTCTGGGTCGTGTCTCCATAGAATAATGATGTCATCAATATATTGCTTGTACAATATGATGTTGTGGCTGAATTCGGAATTATTTTTTCTTCCAGCTGTCTGATTACTAATTCACATAGGTCACCCGAGACCGCACTTCCCATGGGTACGCCTCTGCCTGAGTATACATGGTTCCTCCAAACTGAAATATTGAGCTGTAACATATCAGGTGTGATAATTCTAGAATTTGTTGGTGTAACTCCTGATCATGGACATTTCGGAATAGAAAATCTTGGAGTGCACAAAAACGGAGGTAATTCAATGGATGAGCATAAAGAGCAGAAATCCATGACAGAGATGTAAGCCGGGTGTTCTGTGTGTTTGAGGAATACTATTAATTCCGCCAAATTGGAGATGGAGTATTGGTAATCTTGTAACTGTGGAGAGATGAAGTCATGCAAGGATGCTTCTAATTTGTGAGTGGGAGCCGTGGCCTTATCAACCACAGGTCTCAATTTGTGGCCCTGCTTATGGGTCTTTGCAAATGTGAATAGTTTGGGCATATCCAGGGCATCCATGACAATATCCTGCATTCCAAGTGTAGAAGCCAGTTTTGAGTTAGGAAAGTGTTTAACTCTGGTGTGTAGTTTCTTGATTTCGTTGTTCTGTTGTATGACACATCTGGTAGCATTAATATACTTGTACATCTCCTTTTCATTAAGACCAACATTTTGGTCTTATCAGCCTTGATCAACTTTATATTATTATTGCAGAACCATTTAATTGTGTGTGAAAGGTCCTCTTTGAAGCGATACACTTGTGCAGCATTCTTTTCGTTTTTAAGTTTGCAAGTGGCCATCCACCTGTAATACTCCTTTTGTATGTTTGACATGCCTTGTATCAGTTGTTCCAGGTCAGGAATGCATGTTTTTAGGGTCTCTCTTTTGGTAGGAGTGGGGACATAAGCTGAGCCAAATTTTAGGATCCTTTATACATAATTAGGGATCTGTATATTATCCCATACGATGAAGGGACAATTATGCTGTGTAATTTGAAATATCATTCTAAATACTTTGTTTTTCGAATTTTGCAATTTGAAATTTCATTCCAAAGACTGCTGGTCTTCATTCTAATGAATCTTTAAGAGATTATTTTTGAAATAAAGGATAGATATACAGCCAGAAAAAGCACAACAAAAGTCTATACATATGATTTTTTGGACACCCAGACCTTTTTTTGCTTGAGGTAATTTGAAGAAATACACACAAAAAAGTAGTTTTATGTATATGTATGTATTATACATATCTATCTATCTATATACAGTGGAATCTCCTTAGTTGATGATAATTATTGCATCATATATCTTAACTTTCAAAGTTCTTTGAAGTGATATCATCATTATTTACAATAGATAGGGATAATTATTGGAAATTTATTAGCTTTCAAGATAGATGTTTGAGTAGGAATGCAATAATCTCAATTATAGCATGAATTGAAGATACAGCAAATGAATAGGACAAAACTAAAAAGTGAGGAATGCAATACGTCTTTTGTGGTTTCTGAAAAATCATGAATGTAGAAGAATATTGTATGTCTCAGCATGCATATTTTTATAAAGACACTCTTAATGACTTTTAGAGAAGAAAAAAGCAGTTTGATGAGCTCATAAATGAAATTTAAAATTGATCTGTAATCTTTCCTATTGTATAACTTGCACCAACTTTCTGAAAAATCTTTAAATTGCAGATAGTCTTCAGATTATCCATATGAAATTACAACGATAGTTATCTAGAATTGATTTTATATATATATAATCAGTATATATAAAAAGTTGGTGCAAGTTATACAATAGAAAAGATTACAGATCAATTTTAAATTTCATTTATGAGCTCATCAAACTGCTTTTTTCTTCTCTAAAAGTCACTAAAAGTGTCTTTATAAAAATATGCATGCTGAGACATACAATATTCTTCTACATTCATGATTACATTCATTCATATATATATATTTTTGAAGCAAAAGCTAAAAATAATAATGTTCGTAATGGTTTATGATTAATTGTAATTTGTTTATTAAATGTAATCTAAAATTTACATTAGGGATTTCATTGTTGTATATTCTGTTTTTTCTTTTCTTTTTAATACAGATCAGAAAAATTAGATACTCATTCAACCACAATATCAAATTCTGAGAATGTTTCCTTATCCATACTTCAAAAGAGACCAAAAAGTACATGTAATGAGATTAATGATGATAGTGAACAAAATGATTCAGTCAATAATTGGTTCAAAAAAAGAAAATATTCTGAAATAGATTCAGAATTTTTAACAGATAAAGAAAGAAGTCTAAGAGTATTAATGGATACTTTTCCATATGCAGATATTATGGTAAGTTAATTATAAAGATTTGAGTGAAAAAGTATAATTTTATAAACACTAATTTTTTTTAATTTTTCAACAGGAAATGCAAGATATTCTTGTATCATGTCAATGGGATATTGAAAAGGCAACTGCACGCATTAAACCAAATACAGAACAGGATACATTAAATCAAATGAAAAAGAAATTAACAAATACACAACATTCAGTACCAACTGATAATGTAAAAAAATCAAATATACATGCACCCATTATAAAAGACTCGGAAGATGAAAGTGATGATGGATGGTTATCAAAAACAACTGCAATGAGAACATATGGAAGAAATTCTACAAAAAAAAATTACAGCAACGCAAAACCAGTTATTTCTGATGAAAGTGATGTTGAAAAGAAGTCTGAGGATAATAAAAATACATCAGTTTCAGATAATAGCTGGTTTAATCAAAATTGTGAAACATTTGATGATTTGTTTCAGTTAAAGGTTGAACCAGAAAATAATTCAGAATCTGTGAATAATATCGTAAAAAAAAAGAAGAAAATTATTCCGATGAGAGAGTCAAGTGATGATGATGACACTCCACATGTTAGAACACCTCTCAAAAAACCTATGCATTTACAAAAGAGAAAAAAAATTAAAAAAATAAGAGCTGATAGTGATGACGACGACATAGGAGATTATCAGCAAGAAAATGTTTACGATAGTGATAATAGTGATGACAATGACGATGTATTGACTCCAGCCAGAGCTTCAGTTCTAAACTTTTTTCAAGAAGCAACAAGTGAGGAATTAATAAGTGTTCCTGGTTGTAGCAAAAAGAAAGTTGACATTATTGTGGGCCTTCGACCATTTAGTGGATGGATGGATTTGGTAAACAATTACAGAAATAATTTTAAAAATTATAGATTGTTTTAAATTAATTATTTCATAATTTTATTTCAAATTCATTTATGATATTATCATTTGAAAAAATAATTTTACTTTTATTTTAAATTTCCTATAGGTTAATAAATTTGAGAGTAATAAATATATAACTCCTGATTTACTTAATGGAGCCAGAACACTGATAAACACTAGGGAAGCAGTAATAAAATTGATGCAACGATGTCAACGTATCTCCGAAGAATCTGGAAAAATGATTGAATATTTAATGGAAGGAAGGGGGGATGAAATTGAAGGTTATATCTCACAACAGCCTTCATTATTAAACAATAGGTAAAAATAGTTAATAATGATATATCTTTTAAAGTTATTTTATATTCAATTTAGCATTTTATAAAATGATATTACAGATTACACTTAGCACCATATCAACTCTTGGGATTGAATTGGTTAGTTTTAATGCACAAAAAGCATATAAATGGAATCTTAGCTGATGAAATGGGCTTAGGAAAGACAATCCAAGCTATTGCTTTTCTAGCACAAATTAAAGAAAAGGGAGAAGAAGGACCATTTCTTATCATTGTTCCTTCATCTACAATAGGTAAATTTTTTATTTTTTAGTTTAGTTTGTAACTTTTAATCTACAAAATACATTTTAAAAATTATTATTATAGATAACTGGTTAAGAGAATTACGTTTATGGTTACCATCTGCAAGTGTTTTATGTTATCGAGGACCTCAAGACGAAAGAAGACTTCTAAGACATCAGATCCTCAATGATGAAGTGGATGATTTTGATGTTTTGGTCACAACGTAAGTAATTCAGATAATAAAAATGTAATATTTAGTTTTAAAAACAAAGAAGAAATTAAATTATATACATACTAAACTATGTGCCACTATTTTAGGGATAAATTCCAGAATCAAAAATAAGTTTAAAATCTCCTTTAAACATTTTACAAAATCTACTTAATTTTTGGCATATGTCTTGCCAAAAGAAGGCTACTTTTTTAAAATTAATTATTTTTGTGTTTGGAAGAACTTATCAGTGTGAGCAGTTATTTACAATTATATTATGAAAGGAAATAATCTGTCAGATCAAAAATTACCGACATTCACCTTGGACCAGTTTTGAAAGTAACCACTGCAAATAAGATTTCCTCAGGGAAGAAAATATAGTAGCAGAGAAGAGATGCCAAGTGTCAGGAAGAAAACATTAATTTTATTGTTGCTTTTTTTTTTTCAGTTCACATAAACTTAAACCTTTGTTTATTTGGCCGTGTTAGCCTTTGAGTTTGACATGCTTGCTGTGTTCTAATTGTAGTGGTCAAACTATCCAATAGAATATGGAAATTCTGTTTTGTTTATCCAATTACTGTTTAGAAAACATTATGCAAAGTTGTAATTATGTTTATTTTTAGTTTTGATTTTGTTAGAAAAACTATAGAAAGTAATGCCATTGTCTGTAAACAAAACCAATTGTTAAGCTAGGCTACCACTTTAAATGTGTATGATTATTTTTAGGTATCTAAATTCACTTTATGGGATAAAAAGTATATTGAGTTAATAGCTTATGATATAATAATTGTTGTCCTAATGTGTCTTAACTGTCAAAGATCTTTGAAATTATGCTATTATGTAGATACGGGATAATTATTGAAATATATTGGCTTTCAAGACATAGGTTCAAATATTAGTGTGAGATCTGACCTCAGAGGAAGGCCAAAATTGTTCATTTTTCCCCCTAAATTTTCAACGTATGTGAAATAAATTTGTCGCCTCCTCGTTAAAATAACATTGCCGGAAAAAAGAATCAAATATCGATAGAAACATATAACTTTCCTCATTAATATAAACATTCAACCCTCGAACAATGACATTCCTCTGCTGCAAGACGAAAAGTTTATAGTTAAAGTCCGAATTCATGATTTTGTTTTGGTCAGGGAACAACTTTAGCCTCCACACCTGCAGGACCAACTCTACCTCTCACAATAGGGGATCACCTGACTAATTTCCCCAGCCCGAAGCTATAAAAGCGACTTCTTTCCCCCTCCTCAGGGGAGTCTCTCATCTATGGCTGGTCAAAAAGGTTTAAGTCTCGGAGGATTTTAACTTTGTGCGTTGATCGGAAGAATAAGGGCATCAACCTAACGTCTACGTTAAAAATATACTAGAGATATGGAGCATAAAATGTAAACTCTCTCTCCACGAGTTAGGAGCTAGCGAACTAACTTCATTTCTCCAGATGTTAGATTTTGTAGTCATTATTTTTTTCGTTAATCTAATAAATCGTTGTTTCTATTGTTAAATGGTGTCATTTACTCGCATATTGCCTATGCCTCGTTGACGACCCCTCTCACCTCTTCCGCTCGACCTGACAAAAAGAATCCTGACCCTTCGGGACTGCATTCGAAAAGTAGCCATCTTGACAAGTGAGCAGGTTTAATGACCTGTAGCCGAAAAGGGAGAGTCGACGGTTCCTGACCTCCCCGGCAGTTCACATTAGTGTCTGATATTGTTTGTTAAAGCATGGATTGAACAAACATAAAGAAAATGAATGTGAGAGAACTAAGGCACAGATGTACAGTACATATAAGCATCTATCTTTGATGCTTTTGGGATAAATCTTGATGGCAGAAGAATATGCCAGCAGTGTACATAAGGTCTTTCACATTTTGTAAAGATGTTCTTGGTGACTTTAGATAAAGAAAAAATAGTTTGATAAGTTCATAACAACAATTTAAAGTCAGCATATAACCAATTGTATTGCATAATTTGCACTCACTTTCAAATTGTGTTTTAAACACAAATAGTCCATGCACAAAATTATAGAAAATAGATTTTTCTATTTTACAATTAAAATATTATTATTATTATTATTATTTACAGATATGCTTTAGTTACTAGTAGTGCTGAAGATAGAAGCCTCTTTAAACATCTTGATTTTCATTATGTGATATTTGATGAAGCTCATATGTTAAAAAATATGAGAACACAACGATATCAAAACCTTATGAGAATTAGAGTAAGAAATATTTTCAATGAGCTAATTTTTAAACTTTTACTTAAAATTTTTATGACTACAATTTTTTTTTTTTAAGGCAAAGCGTCGCCTTCTCTTAACAGGCACACCACTTCAAAATAATTTATCTGAACTTATGTCTCTACTTATTTTTGTAATGCCCGATATGTTTTTAGGAAAAATTGATCAAGTAAAACAAGTATTTTCTACAGCCTGTGTGAGTTTGAAATTATTTATATAATTATTTTCTCATTATAATTAATGTAGTTTAATTTTTATAATTTTATTTAGAATGATTTATAAAATGATAATCTTTTATGGTATTTTATGTCTTATTAATTATATGTTAAATATTTTTATAACTTTAATATATATATTACAAAATGGACTCAAATATATGTAATCATATTCAATAATTTTCTATTGATTAACTAGAAAACTGAAGATAATAGAAGTAATTTTGAACGTGAAAGAATTGAACAAGCTAAAAGGATAATGAAACCTTTTGTATTAAGAAGATTAAAATGTGATGTAAGTTTATCTAATTCAGTTAATTTGCTAAAATACAGTCAATAACAGTAACACTAAATAATAATTAATTTGCAAATCACATGCAATAGCAGAAATTTTCTGCACTTAATTTTTTGCAGGCATTTTTCACCAAACTGACTTGTTTAGCTGTGCTTCCATGCTTTCCATGTTATCCTCATTATACATGCTATCTACCTGTGCAAAATTTCAGTCAAAAAATTTTTCCCCTTATCACAGGCCATCAAAAAACTGCTGCAGAAAATTACTGCCTTATGCATGCAGTCATACAATTTTTCTTTATTGTTGCATGATTGCCAGCATATAGCAGCAATTTTCCATTCTGACATAATGCCATGGCAGTCTGCAAGTCACTATGATCTTGAGCATTTGTCTTCATAAGATAGTATGGTGCACTATGACTTTCAACAATTTAAATTTTAAATGTTTTTGTGTCAAAAAATACAAAATTATTTTCTGGTCCTTCTGAGAAACATCTCAGCTATCCCATCGTTTATTTTTAGCTGAACTTGTCTCAAATTACTTCACATTATTGCAATGGGAGCATGGTCAAGGACATTGTTCTGTAAACAAAACAATATATTGAAAATTAAACAAAATAGGACATTGAAATTTGGCTTGTTCATTGGCATGTGAAAACACATTAAAGGAGTTTTCAGAATCATCAAATTCAAGGAGCAATAATTGTGCATGAAAACTCAGCACAAAATCACACCTCTCGCTGTTTTTTTTAATTCTGTTATTTGTTAACACATTTGCGTGTTAACAAATAAAAATAAGCACATATGATCTCAGATTAAATATATAGTAGTCCAGAAAAGATTGCTTGGCTCTCACTCCTAAAATTTCTTTCAAAAAATTTAAGAGATGTGCATGTATATGTTAGTATACCTTTTGTAATTTGAAACTAAAACATATAATGTTTTGAAAAAAATTTTGAAGCAGTGGATGTATGATTAGTGAGAGAGCTGTTACTCACTGTATTTTTTTCTTAAGAATATAAGTACATTTTTTCACATATTTCAAAAGATATATGATACTTTTCCAATGAAAAAATACTTTTATAAGTTAAATTAGCCAAGTTATCCAATTATAAATGTGTGAAACAAATGTATTAATTTGTAAATTCTTTGTGTCCTTGTGTAAGCTATTTTCATGTCCTTCTTTTGTGCTATTTCTTTATATAGGGAATGTAGGTTCTTGTTATACTCAATGACTGTGTTTTTCGCATTAGGGTCCCAATCAGGAATCTTGTTGGACTCCTGGTCTGTGGAGGTGTGACGCCCACTTTGTAGTCTATGGAGGTTCTGAGAGCATTACTCAATAGGAAGGTTATCCCTATTGAGGAATGCTAAAGACACACCTGATAGTTTGAGGGCACCAGGAATGTATAGTGTCCCAATTAGGGACCATAGGTTCCAGAAAAATTTAGTATACATTAGTTCGACCAAGAAGTCCATACAATAAAAGGATTAAGAAACACATATGACAGCACCAAAAAAAAAAAAAAGAAGATACAACACAACCACGGCAATATATGCCACCAACCCTGATGTAATGGCTGACTTGGACAACACCAGCATAATTAAGAAATCCTTCCAGATAGACCACATCAGGGCCTTAGAAACACTCAAAATTTATAAGGCAAGTTAATTGGGGAATTGTGTAAACTACAAGGAAAGTAATGTGATATCATACACATGGAGATATGCCTGTAAAGACCATATGCATCAATAATTATATTTTATTCCCTTATGGGTTTCTCACACTATTAAAACACAGTCTCGGGGTACATTCTTTCAAATCTTTATTATCAATTCATTACTGGTTCAAGCAATTTTCATTCAAAAACGTTCAAGATTCTTGTCATTCCACATTTGGAACAATTGTGAACCTGAAGCAAATTCTGGAGGAAGAATTGAAAATGTTCATTCATCTATTTTATTTGATCTGAACCAGAAATCTAAAGGCTTAGAGGTGATACTTATTTGTACTGGTATTTTCTCTAGAAAGTGGTTTTAAAAATATTGTTTTAATTTTCAACTGATTTCATTTTAGTTAATTTTTATTTTAATTTTAGTTTCAGTTTTCGTATAAAGGCCAGAATTTTAATTATTTTTTGTTTACTTTATTTCATATTAATTTTATTTGTTTTTATACTACCTGTCAGTACTACACANAATTTAAAGTAAATGTTAATTGCTCTCACTATCACTATTATATTATAAAAACAATTCATCAGTTGCACTATCACAGCTGATTTTGTAACTAGTGTTGGCATCATTTTCTCAAAGCCATCCATTGCATTTGTAATTTTTAAAGGAATGAATTATTATTTCACTGGGAACTTTCCCAGGTGTTCCTGCTTTTTTAAATTAAAAAAAAAATTTTAATTATAAGTGAATTACCATTGAACTATCCAGGATTGATTCTGGATTTCCCAATCATTTTCCATTCTTAAGCTTGATGTTTATTAATTAATGACTGTACCATGCTTGTAATGTAAATTATTAATTTTTTGCTAAATTAAAATAAACTTTAGAACATATTCAAAAGAATTGGAATTGAGAGTTTTTAGCAGAATTGAAATCAAGAATAATTTTCATATGGCTCCTTCACTAGTAGAAACATGCATTATTGTTCATGTCACAAGCCTGAGCAGTGACTCCCCACCAAGTAAAAAAGTCACTGACTAACTATACATATTCAGGAATCAGAGTTGCCAATTTTCAGGCGTCAATTTCTTTGTCCTCCCAAACATCAAGTAATTTTGAATAGCTTGTTTTAAAAAAATTGTTTTCTTAGGTAATGGTCAAACTTTCAATACTTTCTATAAAGCAATTGCTGAAATATAGGCAATTGGAAAGTGCAAAAATTGCCAAAAAGGCAGTATTTTTCTTCTTTTTCTTCATCAGGCACTGTAGATGTTCATACAGAAAATACTACTGGTACTAAATTTTTAAACTTAACCTTTCTTGTTATCAGTGAGGTGCTGGCAAAACTTCCATATTGTGAGGTCAAAGTTCATGGGGGTTTCCATAGAGCTAATTCAGTTTTACAGTAGTTTTAATTTAATGCTTATAAAGATAAAATTGCAATGAAACAAATGAATTTTATTGAAAACGTTACTCAGAATGACAAGAGTTCAAATTTATGCCAATTAAAACTTTTTATAACAATTTTTCTAAACAGCATATCGAAAGTGTCAGTTGGCAGCGCAGTCACTGAGCACTGACCAAATCATACATCATTCTCTTATGTCTTGATGTAATTATACAGAATTATTAAACAAACACAATTGATATTCAAATAAAAACATCTGAAATGTAAAAAATTATGCCAAGTAAAACTTTTTTAGGCATTTTTCTTTGGTAAAGATAAGCTTGATGCTTCCAAGTGGTACCTACAAGATTTTTACCTGTATTATTGTTCTCTATATTTTGCCTTTAAGCACCAAGTGTAACTTTACTAAAGAAAAACTGTTAAGAAAAATTTTGACTGTTGTCTAAATTGTCATAAATTTTTACTTGTCATAAGTTTTTTGCATCTCAGATGTTTTTGTTTGAATACAGGTAACTAGAAGAAATTACAGTGAAAATAAAAAATAATTAATCAATTGCAGTTGCATATACCAGTTCCTATTTTTTTACTGAAAGGTTTCTCACTTTTTGATCACATTTTACTCACTATTTCTTCCAAAAACTCACTTTTCTCACTAGTTTTGACTTACATGTGCGCTAAGAGCCCTGTAATTTACATACAGTAATACTGTAATGTACAGTAAATGTAATAATCCCCCTCTCTAAAGTCAAATATGAAACAAGTTTTACAAACAAACTGGGTAGTAAAGGAAACTACCATTGCATGAAAGATTAAAATTTTTTAAATGGAAAAAAAATTTTCGATTATTTTTGACTTTATATCTTAAAAATTCAGCTGATATGTAGGACTATATAAAGACACAGTTAATTTTATAAAATTATTTCATTAAGAGAAAAACTTACAAGGAAAGGTTTGAAATTACCAATGTCACATTTTAATGAGATGTCATTTTATAGAGATTGCCTCCCTGATAACCTTTTTCTGCAAAATTCTTTGTTTGCATAAAAAAGTAAAAAAAATTTAACTTTATTTAAATGTCTTAATTAAAATAAATACTAATAAGACGCAGCAATGGCTGAGTCATGTAGTTCGTTAATTCTGCATTTTGATTTGTGGAAGATTGCACTTTCAAGATTGAAAATTTTTTCTTTTTTTTTTAACTATCATATTTATTTGATTCTAAGCTACATCTCAATTCTCAATAGATTTGTGTTTAAAGTAAAAAAATACTAGTAGTAAGATTTATTTACAAAGTTCAAAAAATGAGTAGTAACAAGAAGTGAAAAATTAATTTTTTTAAAATATAATAGATATGTAATTTAAAGTAAATGTTAATTGCTCTCACTATCACTATTATATTATAAAAACAATTCATCAGTTGCACTATCACAGCTGATTTTGTAACTAGTGTTGGCATCATTTTCTCAAAGCCATCCATTGCATTTGTAATTTTTAAAGGAATGAATTATTATTTCACTGGGAACTTTCCCAGGTGACAGATACTCATTCTGCAATTTTTTAATCTCAATATTTTTATGAATATATTTATATATACATATATTTCTCTTTTATAAAACTGAACTTATAACAGCTCAGTAAAGTATCATCTCATTGCCTTTAGTTATAAAATTATTTTAAATATTTAATTTCTAAATAGGTACTAAAACAACTTCCTGCAAAACATGATGAGGTTAAATTATGTCCAATGGCAGAGGCACAATACAAAGAATATACCAACTTAGTTGCAGAATTATCCAGTAAAGTAAGTATTTTAAAGATTTGATCATATACAAAAGAAAAAATGATATATATCACTTGCTCTGCTTTGTTATCAGGTTAAGAAAAGTACAGAAGAGAAAGTACACACAAATGGTATAGGAATGATGATGGAATTAAGGAAATTAGCTAATCATCCTTTATTAATTAGGAGGTTGTACACGGAAGATAAACTTCAGCAAATGGCCAAATTAATGCTAAAGGTAGTAATATTAGACAATTAAAATTAATATTAACCACTCAGCAGTGAGGGATGTATATATATCAAATTCTTTGGGGGTATTGCCAAAAACTACTGCGAAAAAAATTCACATAAAAAATGAATTGTGTAACAATAAAAAAAGACTTTTCTTTACTAGACATAACTGTTTACAAAATATTTTTCCAAAACAGTAATGAGAAAAAAATGCATGAAAAAATACTTTAAAAATTTCCCAGGTATATTCTCCACTACTTTGGGATAGCACCATACCTGACTATCCATCCCACTGCTGAAAGGTTACATTTTTAAATTTTATAATAATAATATATTTTTTTGTAGGAACCAACTCATTGTGATGCAAATCCTGAACTAATTTTAGAAGATATGCTTCCTATGTCTGATTTTCAATTACACAAGCTCTGCCATCAATATAAAGTAAATATTATTAGTTTGATTTTAGTTTAAAAATTATTAATGATATAATGATACATTATTAATTACAGTTTGCATTAAGGTTTTATCAATCTAATAGCATATCCTATATTGCACATCCTAATAAAAGGATGTATATAGCACAGATTATATCCTACTGGATTATTTTTTTAATAAAACAAATTTAAGTTCATAAAATATAAACATTATTTCTCAAGCTTATAATTAAACATATGATTTTTAAAAAAATATACACTGTTGGACAAGCAAAATGCAACACTGTGAAAGAAGCTTCCATTGTTTCAATATCTATAGTCCATTGTGTTGTATTGCTTGGCCAGCAGAGTATATTTTTTTAATAAAGAGGAATAAAATAAAATCAAACAAAATTAAATTATCAACACTGAAGCAATTATCTTTTCTTATATTTGAATCAGTCTTTGTTAATTTATTATTTGTATCACAGATGATTTTGTTATCTATATTAGATAATAATACAATGCCAAACATTTTTTGAATTCATTTTATTTTAGTTTATAATAATGTAAATTTGAATTAAAGACCCCTTTTTCAATTTGCAGATTCAGTCTGATTGTTATACATAACAATAAAACAGAATCTATTGAATTGAAATATAAAATAATTTTCGAATAAAAATTAGTTTATATTTTACTTAAATGCATTCGATATATGTAAATAAAATTCATTACTTAACAAATTTTGCTAAAAATGCATGAAGTTTCTAAATTGTCAATTAGATTTTCATTTTACATAACTGAATTAGATATATGCATATTAGATAGAGTCCCAAGTCCAAATATTCTATTAACTCAAGAAAAAATTTGATTAATTGAAAAATTGGAAGTAATTCTATTAGATATGAAGATGCAAGAACAGTAACAAATAAATTTTGTTTGGTTTATTTGTCATCCAGATTAATTTAAAATAATTTTTTATCTGTAATATTGATATTTAGAATTTTACAAGATGGAGTCAAGGATTTCTTGTTCCAATGTTTTTACAAATAAGTAAATTGATTTTGTAGTTGGTATCAATAGCATTTTACAATCTCTAGTCTTGTATCTGAAATCTTTGATACCAGATAGACTTTGAATTTTGGGATGGCACAAATTAATATTATTAATAATTAATAAATTAACTGGTATATTTACCATAAAAAATCCACCTTTAATTTTCCAACATTTGTTTTCTGTGTAATCCTTTTAAATGATCATCTTCAGACTCATTAAATATGAAATTATAACACCATAATAAACAATCATTGTCAAACAAATTTAGCAGAACAAGTTTAAATAAATACAGAAGCTTTTAACTTGTTTAAAATTATTTAAACTTATCACTTTGCAAATTATTTTTCACCTCCAAATGAACATGTTTAAAAATAGTAATATAACTTGATTTCTTTAAATGTACAGTATATAAACATTTAACTATTTGTAAAATCATGTAACTTGTTTATGTATGTAGTGTTCTCCAGGTGTTTGATAGAGACAATATTAAATGGTTTCATTATGTTTTTGCACTTATTTTGAACAATGTTACAAGTAAAAACATGCAACTTAGTATGTTTTTCTTGATTGATTGGTCTATAAATTATAAATTACAATAAACAACTATAATATTAAAATGTTTGTCATATGTATAGAGTTTTATGCCATCAGAATGGAATAAAGACAAGTTTTTTTTTTCTTTTTTTAATATTACTTGCTGAGAACTTCTTCCATGCTCTTTAAAATGGATTTTTGGAAATGTATAAAAGTCTATTCTTTAAAGTGAATGCAGTGAACACTTTATTACAGTTATTTTATTGCTAATAAGGATAGTTTATTTCTATTTTCTTCACTTTTATAACAATTTAAAAGGGATTTTTTGGACAAATAAATCGAAATATTATGTCCTTCGAATTAGATGTTCACCTGAGTTCAAGAATTACTCAGAAGACAATTAATTCTCAGATATTTTATTTAAATGCATTTTGGATTGGAAATCTTGCCAATTACTCATCAATAAAAGGTACAATGTGTAACAGAGATTACATTGATATTTCTGACTCTTTGAAATATCAGTGTGACAAGGTGTCAGGTATTAGCTCACATTTATTCAGACTTTTACATTTTATACTATTTTATCTTTTTAATAATAATTGACATTTAAAGATACCTGTTTAGATTTTTATTTATGAAAAATTATATGTAATAATCTGTTTTGTATGCATTATATGCTGCAAGATGACAAAATTATACAATTAAAAAAATACTTATAAAAATGATTTTTTAGTTGATAATTAATGATTTATTGAATTATTTCAGACTGTTTCATCATTTAAATTAAGTCCTGAAACAATAGTGAGTTCTGGTAAATTTCAAATGTTAGATAGCTTTATACCTGAGCTAAAACAAAATGTAAGTTGAATACATTAATAATCAGATTTAATAAATTTTTTCAAAGTAAAAATTAATATAACAAAATTAAATATTCCAGGGTGATAGAATTTTATTATTTAGCCAGTTCACAATAATGTTAGACATCTTAGAAGAATACATGAATATCAGAAATTACAGGTTTCTACGAATGGATGGCTCAATACCTGTTGCAGATAGGTAAGTGCTGTAACTCAGATGCCAAATTTATACATTTAACTTGATAAAAAGTTTAATTAAATTTTAAGTATGAACAATTATGCATATTATTTGTATTGTTCAAATTATTCTTTGTTATTGCTGAATTTTTTATTGTAAAAGACTACCAACACAACATCTCAACTATCACTTCACCAATAAATGCTTTTTGTGAATATTTAAAATTGCTAAGAATCTGTTATTTCTAATTCACTCATTTAATTACACCAAATAATTGTAAATTCAGCAATAAGGGAATCTATAATGTAATCTTATTAACTAATTAAGTAATTTGATAGCATTTGCAATTGAGAATGTTCTATTTATAAGCATTGTTTATATGAAAAGTATTTTTATATTTTGTTGGATTATGTTTTGAATCATCATTTTAAATGTATGTTTAGCTCTTGGTTTAATGTTGTATATTTTAATTGTACTTCATCTAAGACAGGAGTGAATCATGTTGCTCAAACGTCTAATAATAATGAATAATAATGAGAAAAATAGCTTTTTATTCCCATTGTTTATATCCTAATAAGCATAACATTATCAAAAAATAAACAATATTTATTATTATATAGAAATAGAATTTGTATCATAAAAATAAACAATTATTATTTATAGTTTCTCTCTCTTATATTTTTACTAGTAGCCTGCGACGCCCCCTAGTGGGCGTTATTTACAAATTTCCATGAGGCACGGTTCCTTTGACTTGTTTGTTCCTATCAATATGCCGTACAGCTCTGTTAAAGTCCCAATTGTAAGATTTACCCTCCGAATGAAGAGGTGAGCTGTACCCTCCGAATGAAGAGGTGAGCTGTAGCCCCTGTGCGAACGATAAAGTCAAAGGAACCATACCCCTACTCGCGACCCTTTGTGAGATATAAGCCCCTAAAATAATAAATTCCTATTACAAATATACTGAATTATTTATATTGTTATATTGACCAAATAATAATTTATAGGCCAATGAATAATAATAATTTATATTGTTAATTTAAATAATAATTAAAATTGTTAATTTGAATGTTTGAAATATGACACACGATAGGGGTGCCTCTAGTGTCCGTTATCAAACGGTTACGCGGACAGACACCCGTTGAACGGTTACACGGACAGACACCCGTTATATATATAGATAAATAAAGTGCATTATTTACTATTTGTGATATTAGAATGAATATATATTATTTTTTAATTTTTAAGTTAAAGATTTTTTAATCGGATAAAAATCAACAGACAGTTTTTATATTTTCGTTTATAAGATTTTTAACTTAACTCTTCTGAGGTTGAGAATTTAAAAAATTATTCTGAATGTTTTTGTTTTGAAATGATATAGAATCTGGCAACTGAAAGGACTGACAATATTGATTTGCTAGTATTGCTTCAACTTTTTTTGAAGGGGCAAAACTGCATGTTATTCTCAACACTATCTTAGATATCTGGGAGATAAAAATAACAGCATAATTTATTAGGATATTCTAAGTTTTTGGTTTTCTATCTGAAAATGAATTGATGTGGCTTTATTATTTGTGGTGATTAAATTGTGAAGAACAAAACTTGTATAGAGAGTTAAAATGAGCTCATTATGTATTAAATATCTGAGACTTATTTGACTGATATAATCTTTGTTATAATCTATACTAATATTATAAAGAGATAATGTTTGTAAGTAAGTAAGTTTGGATGTAACGGGTAATCTCCGAAACTACTCATCCAATTTCAAAAATTCTTTCACCAATATTTAGAATAGAACTTCAGGGTGGACATAGGCTATATATTATTCCGTTAAACATTCATATAAATTAAAAGATATAATCTAGGTTAAGGCTTTTAAATCCAACAGATGGCGCTACAAGTACGATGCCCTAAGTTTGCTTTTCTGTGAGGCATTACACTTTTCTGTGAAAATGAACTAAAGCAGATCATCTTCTATCTATCTATATAAATAAAAATGTAATGTTCATTTGTTCCTACCGATTCCTTTGACATTTTGACATAATGCTGCATTTGAATATGCACGTGTTTTTATATAATATACATGTCGAAATTCCCCCCACTGAAGGGAGGTGGTTAGGATTAAGGCTTACCGTAAAGAACTCTGCTTCTATTTATACTATTTTAGATGCGGGTTTTTGCATTTTTGATTGCGTTTTAATAGGGTACATCAAGAGAATGTACACTAAGAAGAAATTTTTCGAAAAATTTCCCCCATGGGGGAAATTATACATTTATAATAGATACATTTTGAGCCACAACAACGCGTGGCGGGGTCTGCTAGTCTAACTATATACAAAGAAATAATTTTTATTTATATTTATTGCAATCAGTTCTTTATGTGTGTGTAAGTGATAATTTACTGTATATATTACATAAATTGAGATGAAATTTTGCTTTGATCCATTGATCCATGTCGATTAATAATTACTATTTTTGCTATTTAGCCAAGAATTATATTCTCTTAGACTAAGAGACCTTTTTTTTTTCTTTTTAATCACAAGATGTGATGCATCATACATCATTCTTACATTGCAGAGATTGTTAAAAGTATTAATTCAAATTTTTCTTAAAATTTCACCAGTAGCTAATAAANAATTCCCCCCACTGAAGGGAGGTGGTTAGGATTAAGGCTTACCGTAAAGAACTCTGCTTCTATTTATACTATTTTAGATGCGGGTTTTTGCATTTTTGATTGCGTTTTAATAGGGTACATCAAGAGAATGTACACTAAGAAGAAATTTTTCGAAAAATTTCCCCCATGGGGGAAATTATACATTTATAATAGATACATTTTGAGCCACAACAACGCGTGGCGGGGTCTGCTAGTCTAACTATATACAAAGAAATAATTTTTATTTATATTTATTGCAATCAGTTCTTTATGTGTGTGTAAGTGATAATTTACTGTATATATTACATAAATTGAGATGAAATTTTGCTTTGATCCATTGATCCATGTCGATTAATAATTACTATTTTTGCTATTTAGCCAAGAATTATATTCTCTTAGACTAAGAGACCTTTTTTTTTTCTTTTTAATCACAAGATGTGATGCATCATACATCATTCTTACATTGCAGAGATTGTTAAAAGTATTAATTCAAATTTTTCTTAAAATTTATTATTAAAATTGATATATGTACTAACAATTATTTTTTCTAGGCAACCACTCATAGATGAATTTAATGAAACTCCAGAAATACTGGTGTTTCTATTGTCTACTCGAGCTGGAGGACTTGGCATCAATCTGACCGCTGCAAATGTCGTCGTAATTCACGACATAGATTTCAATCCATACAATGATAAACAGGCAGAAGACAGATGTCACAGAGTTGGACAGACCAGGTAAGTGAGAGATTAAGACTTTATTCGATTATAATAAATATCTGTACCAGTTCTTTTTTTATGTTAATATTTAAAGGAATATCCCTTACTTGTTCCATTTTGCATGATAAGAAAAAATGTCACTGATCTGAGAAATTCATAGTGTTTTAAAATTAACATTTATTTGAAGTCTTACAGATTCTAGTTTAAATTTTCATGTAATAAAGATTATTATTTTTTAAATGAAATCAATTTTAAAGCATAAGGAACAAAATATAAACAGAATTGCTAAAAATCAAGAAAATGTTTTAAGAAGTATGCAATGACAATGATTGTGTGCGAGAATTGAAATACAGTAGAGCGTCGTTTATCCGAAAGAATTACAGTTGGCAAATTTAAATTTTCGCTAGTGCTGTGGCATTGCAATCTTTGGCTATGCCTTGGGCTACTCAAATATTTTACGTTTTTGATACTAAATTAACTTCTGAAGTATAATTTTTTATTGTTTTTATATTTTTCAATATATTTATTTTGTTTGTACAAAGTAAAGAAATAATTTTTAACGATACAATAGCCATGATTATTATTTTAAAAAGTTTACGTTAGGCTTAACATTGACGAAAATTCAACGCAGAGCAACACGCAACGGAGAAAAATTTCAGGATGGGATAGTCAATGTATTTTTTCGTACATAATCAGTTATCCAAAAAGTAAGTTATCTGAACAACCCCAGTCCCCAATTGATTCGGATAAACGACGCTCTACTGTATGATCTTTGTTAGTTAATTTATTTGAACCCTGTTACATGCACTGTATAAGTTTCTTTTTGAACTAAATGGAATAAAGATTAAAAATATGCAAAATCATTATTTGTTGATAAATATAAAACTTTTTATATAATTCTGTATCTGNAAAAAAAATTTTCGATTATTTTTGACTTTATATCTTAAAAATTCAGCTGATATGTAGGACTATATAAAGACACAGTTAATTTTATAAAATTATTTCATTAAGAGAAAAACTTACAAGGAAAGGTTTGAAATTACCAATGTCACATTTTAATGAGATGTCATTTTATAGAGATTGCCTCCCTGATAACCTTTTTCTGCAAAATTCTTTGTTTGCATAAAAAAGTAAAAAAAATTTAACTTTATTTAAATGTCTTAATTAAAATAAATACTAATAAGACGCAGCAATGGCTGAGTCATGTAGTTCGTTAATTCTGCATTTTGATTTGTGGAAGATTGCACTTTCAAGATTGAAAATTTTTTCTTTTTTTTTTAACTATCATATTTATTTGATTCTAAGCTACATCTCAATTCTCAATAGATTTGTGTTTAAAGTAAAAAAATACTAGTAGTAAGATTTATTTACAAAGTTCAAAAAATGAGTAGTAACAAGAAGTGAAAAATTAATTTTTTTAAAATATAATAGATATGTAATTTAAAGTAAATGTTAATTGCTCTCACTATCACTATTATATTATAAAAACAATTCATCAGTTGCACTATCACAGCTGATTTTGTAACTAGTGTTGGCATCATTTTCTCAAAGCCATCCATTGCATTTGTAATTTTTAAAGGAATGAATTATTATTTCACTGGGAACTTTCCCAGGTGACAGATACTCATTCTGCAATTTTTTAATCTCAATATTTTTATGAATATATTTATATATACATATATTTCTCTTTTATAAAACTGAACTTATAACAGCTCAGTAAAGTATCATCTCATTGCCTTTAGTTATAAAATTATTTTAAATATTTAATTTCTAAATAGGTACTAAAACAACTTCCTGCAAAACATGATGAGGTTAAATTATGTCCAATGGCAGAGGCACAATACAAAGAATATACCAACTTAGTTGCAGAATTATCCAGTAAAGTAAGTATTTTAAAGATTTGATCATATACAAAAGAAAAAATGATATATATCACTTGCTCTGCTTTGTTATCAGGTTAAGAAAAGTACAGAAGAGAAAGTACACACAAATGGTATAGGAATGATGATGGAATTAAGGAAATTAGCTAATCATCCTTTATTAATTAGGAGGTTGTACACGGAAGATAAACTTCAGCAAATGGCCAAATTAATGCTAAAGGTAGTAATATTAGACAATTAAAATTAATATTAACCACTCAGCAGTGAGGGATGTATATATATCAAATTCTTTGGGGGTATTGCCAAAAACTACTGCGAAAAAAATTCACATAAAAAATGAATTGTGTAACAATAAAAAAAGACTTTTCTTTACTAGACATAACTGTTTACAAAATATTTTTCCAAAACAGTAATGAGAAAAAAATGCATGAAAAAATACTTTAAAAATTTCCCAGGTATATTCTCCACTACTTTGGGATAGCACCATACCTGACTATCCATCCCACTGCTGAAAGGTTACATTTTTAAATTTTATAATAATAATATATTTTTTTGTAGGAACCAACTCATTGTGATGCAAATCCTGAACTAATTTTAGAAGATATGCTTCCTATGTCTGATTTTCAATTACACAAGCTCTGCCATCAATATAAAGTAAATATTATTAGTTTGATTTTAGTTTAAAAATTATTAATGATATAATGATACATTATTAATTACAGTTTGCATTAAGGTTTTATCAATCTAATAGCATATCCTATATTGCACATCCTAATAAAAGGATGTATATAGCACAGATTATATCCTACTGGATTATTTTTTTAATAAAACAAATTTAAGTTCATAAAATATAAACATTATTTCTCAAGCTTATAATTAAACATATGATTTTTAAAAAAATATACACTGTTGGACAAGCAAAATGCAACACTGTGAAAGAAGCTTCCATTGTTTCAATATCTATAGTCCATTGTGTTGTATTGCTTGGCCAGCAGAGTATATTTTTTTAATAAAGAGGAATAAAATAAAATCAAACAAAATTAAATTATCAACACTGAAGCAATTATCTTTTCTTATATTTGAATCAGTCTTTGTTAATTTATTATTTGTATCACAGATGATTTTGTTATCTATATTAGATAATAATACAATGCCAAACATTTTTTGAATTCATTTTATTTTAGTTTATAATAATGTAAATTTGAATTAAAGACCCCTTTTTCAATTTGCAGATTCAGTCTGATTGTTATACATAACAATAAAACAGAATCTATTGAATTGAAATATAAAATAATTTTCGAATAAAAATTAGTTTATATTTTACTTAAATGCATTCGATATATGTAAATAAAATTCATTACTTAACAAATTTTGCTAAAAATGCATGAAGTTTCTAAATTGTCAATTAGATTTTCATTTTACATAACTGAATTAGATATATGCATATTAGATAGAGTCCCAAGTCCAAATATTCTATTAACTCAAGAAAAAATTTGATTAATTGAAAAATTGGAAGTAATTCTATTAGATATGAAGATGCAAGAACAGTAACAAATAAATTTTGTTTGGTTTATTTGTCATCCAGATTAATTTAAAATAATTTTTTATCTGTAATATTGATATTTAGAATTTTACAAGATGGAGTCAAGGATTTCTTGTTCCAATGTTTTTACAAATAAGTAAATTGATTTTGTAGTTGGTATCAATAGCATTTTACAATCTCTAGTCTTGTATCTGAAATCTTTGATACCAGATAGACTTTGAATTTTGGGATGGCACAAATTAATATTATTAATAATTAATAAATTAACTGGTATATTTACCATAAAAAATCCACCTTTAATTTTCCAACATTTGTTTTCTGTGTAATCCTTTTAAATGATCATCTTCAGACTCATTAAATATGAAATTATAACACCATAATAAACAATCATTGTCAAACAAATTTAGCAGAACAAGTTTAAATAAATACAGAAGCTTTTAACTTGTTTAAAATTATTTAAACTTATCACTTTGCAAATTATTTTTCACCTCCAAATGAACATGTTTAAAAATAGTAATATAACTTGATTTCTTTAAATGTACAGTATATAAACATTTAACTATTTGTAAAATCATGTAACTTGTTTATGTATGTAGTGTTCTCCAGGTGTTTGATAGAGACAATATTAAATGGTTTCATTATGTTTTTGCACTTATTTTGAACAATGTTACAAGTAAAAACATGCAACTTAGTATGTTTTTCTTGATTGATTGGTCTATAAATTATAAATTACAATAAACAACTATAATATTAAAATGTTTGTCATATGTATAGAGTTTTATGCCATCAGAATGGAATAAAGACAAGTTTTTTTTTTCTTTTTTTAATATTACTTGCTGAGAACTTCTTCCATGCTCTTTAAAATGGATTTTTGGAAATGTATAAAAGTCTATTCTTTAAAGTGAATGCAGTGAACACTTTATTACAGTTATTTTATTGCTAATAAGGATAGTTTATTTCTATTTTCTTCACTTTTATAACAATTTAAAAGGGATTTTTTGGACAAATAAATCGAAATATTATGTCCTTCGAATTAGATGTTCACCTGAGTTCAAGAATTACTCAGAAGACAATTAATTCTCAGATATTTTATTTAAATGCATTTTGGATTGGAAATCTTGCCAATTACTCATCAATAAAAGGTACAATGTGTAACAGAGATTACATTGATATTTCTGACTCTTTGAAATATCAGTGTGACAAGGTGTCAGGTATTAGCTCACATTTATTCAGACTTTTACATTTTATACTATTTTATCTTTTTAATAATAATTGACATTTAAAGATACCTGTTTAGATTTTTATTTATGAAAAATTATATGTAATAATCTGTTTTGTATGCATTATATGCTGCAAGATGACAAAATTATACAATTAAAAAAATACTTATAAAAATGATTTTTTAGTTGATAATTAATGATTTATTGAATTATTTCAGACTGTTTCATCATTTAAATTAAGTCCTGAAACAATAGTGAGTTCTGGTAAATTTCAAATGTTAGATAGCTTTATACCTGAGCTAAAACAAAATGTAAGTTGAATACATTAATAATCAGATTTAATAAATTTTTTCAAAGTAAAAATTAATATAACAAAATTAAATATTCCAGGGTGATAGAATTTTATTATTTAGCCAGTTCACAATAATGTTAGACATCTTAGAAGAATACATGAATATCAGAAATTACAGGTTTCTACGAATGGATGGCTCAATACCTGTTGCAGATAGGTAAGTGCTGTAACTCAGATGCCAAATTTATACATTTAACTTGATAAAAAGTTTAATTAAATTTTAAGTATGAACAATTATGCATATTATTTGTATTGTTCAAATTATTCTTTGTTATTGCTGAATTTTTTATTGTAAAAGACTACCAACACAACATCTCAACTATCACTTCACCAATAAATGCTTTTTGTGAATATTTAAAATTGCTAAGAATCTGTTATTTCTAATTCACTCATTTAATTACACCAAATAATTGTAAATTCAGCAATAAGGGAATCTATAATGTAATCTTATTAACTAATTAAGTAATTTGATAGCATTTGCAATTGAGAATGTTCTATTTATAAGCATTGTTTATATGAAAAGTATTTTTATATTTTGTTGGATTATGTTTTGAATCATCATTTTAAATGTATGTTTAGCTCTTGGTTTAATGTTGTATATTTTAATTGTACTTCATCTAAGACAGGAGTGAATCATGTTGCTCAAACGTCTAATAATAATGAATAATAATGAGAAAAATAGCTTTTTATTCCCATTGTTTATATCCTAATAAGCATAACATTATCAAAAAATAAACAATATTTATTATTATATAGAAATAGAATTTGTATCATAAAAATAAACAATTATTATTTATAGTTTCTCTCTCTTATATTTTTACTAGTAGCCTGCGACGCCCCCTAGTGGGCGTTATTTACAAATTTCCATGAGGCACGGTTCCTTTGACTTGTTTGTTCCTATCAATATGCCGTACAGCTCTGTTAAAGTCCCAATTGTAAGATTTACCCTCCGAATGAAGAGGTGAGCTGTACCCTCCGAATGAAGAGGTGAGCTGTAGCCCCTGTGCGAACGATAAAGTCAAAGGAACCATACCCCTACTCGCGACCCTTTGTGAGATATAAGCCCCTAAAATAATAAATTCCTATTACAAATATACTGAATTATTTATATTGTTATATTGACCAAATAATAATTTATAGGCCAATGAATAATAATAATTTATATTGTTAATTTAAATAATAATTAAAATTGTTAATTTGAATGTTTGAAATATGACACACGATAGGGGTGCCTCTAGTGTCCGTTATCAAACGGTTACGCGGACAGACACCCGTTGAACGGTTACACGGACAGACACCCGTTATATATATAGATAAATAAAGTGCATTATTTACTATTTGTGATATTAGAATGAATATATATTATTTTTTAATTTTTAAGTTAAAGATTTTTTAATCGGATAAAAATCAACAGACAGTTTTTATATTTTCGTTTATAAGATTTTTAACTTAACTCTTCTGAGGTTGAGAATTTAAAAAATTATTCTGAATGTTTTTGTTTTGAAATGATATAGAATCTGGCAACTGAAAGGACTGACAATATTGATTTGCTAGTATTGCTTCAACTTTTTTTGAAGGGGCAAAACTGCATGTTATTCTCAACACTATCTTAGATATCTGGGAGATAAAAATAACAGCATAATTTATTAGGATATTCTAAGTTTTTGGTTTTCTATCTGAAAATGAATTGATGTGGCTTTATTATTTGTGGTGATTAAATTGTGAAGAACAAAACTTGTATAGAGAGTTAAAATGAGCTCATTATGTATTAAATATCTGAGACTTATTTGACTGATATAATCTTTGTTATAATCTATACTAATATTATAAAGAGATAATGTTTGTAAGTAAGTAAGTTTGGATGTAACGGGTAATCTCCGAAACTACTCATCCAATTTCAAAAATTCTTTCACCAATATTTAGAATAGAACTTCAGGGTGGACATAGGCTATATATTATTCCGTTAAACATTCATATAAATTAAAAGATATAATCTAGGTTAAGGCTTTTAAATCCAACAGATGGCGCTACAAGTACGATGCCCTAAGTTTGCTTTTCTGTGAGGCATTACACTTTTCTGTGAAAATGAACTAAAGCAGATCATCTTCTATCTATCTATATAAATAAAAATGTAATGTTCATTTGTTCCTACCGATTCCTTTGACATTTTGACATAATGCTGCATTTGAATATGCACGTGTTTTTATATAATATACATGTCGAAATTCCCCCCACTGAAGGGAGGTGGTTAGGATTAAGGCTTACCGTAAAGAACTCTGCTTCTATTTATACTATTTTAGATGCGGGTTTTTGCATTTTTGATTGCGTTTTAATAGGGTACATCAAGAGAATGTACACTAAGAAGAAATTTTTCGAAAAATTTCCCCCATGGGGGAAATTATACATTTATAATAGATACATTTTGAGCCACAACAACGCGTGGCGGGGTCTGCTAGTCTAACTATATACAAAGAAATAATTTTTATTTATATTTATTGCAATCAGTTCTTTATGTGTGTGTAAGTGATAATTTACTGTATATATTACATAAATTGAGATGAAATTTTGCTTTGATCCATTGATCCATGTCGATTAATAATTACTATTTTTGCTATTTAGCCAAGAATTATATTCTCTTAGACTAAGAGACCTTTTTTTTTTCTTTTTAATCACAAGATGTGATGCATCATACATCATTCTTACATTGCAGAGATTGTTAAAAGTATTAATTCAAATTTTTCTTAAAATTTATTATTAAAATTGATATATGTACTAACAATTATTTTTTCTAGGCAACCACTCATAGATGAATTTAATGAAACTCCAGAAATACTGGTGTTTCTATTGTCTACTCGAGCTGGAGGACTTGGCATCAATCTGACCGCTGCAAATGTCGTCGTAATTCACGACATAGATTTCAATCCATACAATGATAAACAGGCAGAAGACAGATGTCACAGAGTTGGACAGACCAGGTAAGTGAGAGATTAAGACTTTATTCGATTATAATAAATATCTGTACCAGTTCTTTTTTTATGTTAATATTTAAAGGAATATCCCTTACTTGTTCCATTTTGCATGATAAGAAAAAATGTCACTGATCTGAGAAATTCATAGTGTTTTAAAATTAACATTTATTTGAAGTCTTACAGATTCTAGTTTAAATTTTCATGTAATAAAGATTATTATTTTTTAAATGAAATCAATTTTAAAGCATAAGGAACAAAATATAAACAGAATTGCTAAAAATCAAGAAAATGTTTTAAGAAGTATGCAATGACAATGATTGTGTGCGAGAATTGAAATACAGTAGAGCGTCGTTTATCCGAAAGAATTACAGTTGGCAAATTTAAATTTTCGCTAGTGCTGTGGCATTGCAATCTTTGGCTATGCCTTGGGCTACTCAAATATTTTACGTTTTTGATACTAAATTAACTTCTGAAGTATAATTTTTTATTGTTTTTATATTTTTCAATATATTTATTTTGTTTGTACAAAGTAAAGAAATAATTTTTAACGATACAATAGCCATGATTATTATTTTAAAAAGTTTACGTTAGGCTTAACATTGACGAAAATTCAACGCAGAGCAACACGCAACGGAGAAAAATTTCAGGATGGGATAGTCAATGTATTTTTTCGTACATAATCAGTTATCCAAAAAGTAAGTTATCTGAACAACCCCAGTCCCCAATTGATTCGGATAAACGACGCTCTACTGTATGATCTTTGTTAGTTAATTTATTTGAACCCTGTTACATGCACTGTATAAGTTTCTTTTTGAACTAAATGGAATAAAGATTAAAAATATGCAAAATCATTATTTGTTGATAAATATAAAACTTTTTATATAATTCTGTATCTGGACTGCTGTGTGTTACTATGTATATAATTCATCTCTGTAATCTAAAAGGTTTTTTGGTAGATGGACTCACAGCACTTTTAGTTAGGAACTCACTTTTATTCTTTAAAAAATGACATATGCATTTCGGGTTAGTATACTCATCCAACCCCTCTTCAGTGTCTTAAAATAAAAGTTGTGTATGGGCTAACACTACATCTAAACACCAACCATTTGTTTTCCATTTAAAATGCACTTGAAGTGTTTGCATAACATCTCTTCTTTAAAATATAAATAGCATACGAACAATCAATCTAACTAGACATTACATTAGAATACCACTTTTAAATTCACATTTTAAAAGTGGTATTCTAATGTAATGTCTAGTTAGATTGATTGTTCGTATGCTATTTATATTTTAAAGAAGAGATGTTATGCAAACACTTCAAGTGCATTTTAAATGGAAAACAAATGGTTGGTGTTTAGATGTAGTGGTAGCCCATACACAACTTTTACTTTAAGA
>NW_019384382.1:604609-616389 GCF_000671375.1 Centruroides sculpturatus
TCTTGGGCTACTCAAATATTTTACGTTTTTGATACTAAATTAACTTCTGAAGTATAATTTTTTATTGTTTTTATATTTTTCAATATATTTATTTTGTTTGTACAAAGTAAAGAAATAATTTTTAACGATACAATAGCCATGATTATTATTTTAAAAAGTTTACGTTAGGCTTAACATTGACGAAAATTCAACGCAGAGCAACACGCAACGGAGAAAAATTTCAGGATGGGATAGTCAATGTATTTTTTCGTACATAATCAGTTATCCAAAAAGTAAGTTATCTGAACAACCCCAGTCCCCAATTGATTCGGATAAACGACGCTCTACTGTATGATCTTTGTTAGTTAATTTATTTGAACCCTGTTACATGCACTGTATAAGTTTCTTTTTGAACTAAATGGAATAAAGATTAAAAATATGCAAAATCATTATTTGTTGATAAATATAAAACTTTTTATATAATTCTGTATCTGGACTGCTGTGTGTTACTATGTATATAATTCATCTCTGTAATCTAAAAGGTTTTTTGGTAGATGGACTCACAGCACTTTTAGTTAGGAACTCACTTTTATTCTTTAAAAAATGACATATGCATTTCGGGTTAGTATACTCATCCAACCCCTCTTCAGTGTCTTAAAATAAAAGTTGTGTATGGGCTAACACTACATCTAAACACCAACCATTTGTTTTCCATTTAAAATGCACTTGAAGTGTTTGCATAACATCTCTTCTTTAAAATATAAATAGCATACGAACAATCAATCTAACTAGACATTACATTAGAATACCACTTTTAAATTCACATTTTAAAAGTGGTATTCTAATGTAATGTCTAGTTAGATTGATTGTTCGTATGCTATTTATATTTTAAAGAAGAGATGTTATGCAAACACTTCAAGTGCATTTTAAATGGAAAACAAATGGTTGGTGTTTAGATGTAGTGTTAGCCCATACACAACTTTTATTTTAAGACACTGAAGAGGGGTTGGATGAGTATACTAACCCGAAATGCATATGTCATTTTTTAAAGAATAAAAGTGAGTTCCTAACTAAAAGTGCTGTGAGTCTGTCTACCAAAAAACCTTTTGGATTACAGAGACGAATTATATACATGTACACAAAACTTTTTATACTCGAAAAACTAAGCATTTTGCAGTCTGTCACAATGAAAAATTAAATGTTAGAGTAAAAATATTAATTTGCAAATTACTTTGCTATAAATATCACTGAGTACATAATTTTTCATGTAGAAAATATTAAAAAAAAGTTTAATATGTAGAAAAATAAGTCTATACTGCCATTTTACAAACTGCAAAGGATTGTTTCTTTCTCGCCTGTAAAAACACATTACTCCATTCATCCACTGTGAAAATTTGAGCAGTTTTTGACTTTTTCTCAATAACCCCAAAATCTCTATCATCAGGCAAAAATGTCCCAATATTATTTATAGTCAGCCATTTGATCTTTCTTGAATTCTTTAGAATCTGAATCCAAATTAACACAGTTTTGACAAAAATTGTAGTTTTATCTAGTTCCTGTTTCACTATGTTATCATGTGATGAGAATATGAGTCTGGAATTCAACATACTTTAGGAGACAGAATCTACTTTCTGAGAACTTTTAGATGCTGGTCTCATCCCAGATGTATAATACATATTGTTGGTCTCAGTTTCCATATCATGTACTGTACAGTATATGTTTCTCAACTAGTAAGTTTATGCCAATACTTTTAAAAAGGCAGTGTTTTCTAAAGATCAAAAGTAAGTCTGAGGGTACTACATCCTAGCCATATCAACTTTTCCCAAACCTGAAAATCCATTTTTCTGGAGTGCATTTTCAAGATAGTGAGGCTGCCTGTGATGCTTGCAACCCATATTTTTACACTCAGAACAAACACTTCCATTCCTTGAGAATCTATGTATTGCAGCACTGATGGAAAGTATGGACATTTTGGGGGACTATGTTGGAAAGTAATCCTAATTTATTTCTGCCACTGCCAGGTTGGGCTGAGGACTTTTGGTCCATCCCTCATATACAGATTTTGAAAACCAAAATAAAAGTAATTTGATACAATTCTAGAAAAAACTTAAAAGGCATTTTTTGTGAATATTTTGAATATATACATTTCAAAAATACATTTTATTTCCCAACTTTAGCGATTATCCCATCATGAACTATCTATATACATTTCAATGCAAACTGAGAATAAGGCACAGTTTAACATTGCACAATAACATAAATTACTTTTCTATTTATCATTATAATCATTGTTACTTATTAATTTGTTGTAGAGAAGTTCGGGTCATTAGAATGATTAGTGAAAAAACAATCGAAGAAAACATTCTTCGATGTGCTCAAGATAAACTGAAGCTAGAAAGAGATATTACTGCTGATAATGAAGGTAAATAAATTTCTATAAAATTTTAAAAATTAATAACAAATATTAATATTGCTATTTTTGTTTTTTGTAGAAAGTGAAGACCCAGTGAGTGTAGATAAATTATTACGATCTGCCTTAGGACTATAAAAAGATTATGGGGATCATTTGCCATCTATTATAATCACAACTGGGAGGGACCATTCTTATACCATGTTATTATAAACTGTTTTGAAGTTTCAACAAGTTGTACAAGCAAAAGTTTCTCTGGAAAAAAGAAATATTTCAGTGTTTCAATCAATGAAAGGAAGGATCTTTCAGATGAGATATTTTAAAACTTGTGTCTGTCTCATAAGCATGCAAAATTTAATCTTGTACACAAAGTGGTGACAAAATATAATTTATCTAGTATTGTAATTATCGTGAAGGTGGCATGTTTGGTTTGAGTATCATCTAAGGTAGCACTCATCTCAAATAATTCAATGAAGGTTTTATTTTATACTTTAAGAAAAAAATAAATAAATTTTGTCTCAGCACATTTTTTCATAGATACTAATCTAGATTGTCATTAATCTGGTAAAAGATCATTCACTTCTATGTCATCATCAAAACTAATTGCATTGCATTTTTTACTTGTGACTGAAGCGTTATCATTTGTTAGCTGCTTGGCATCTGTAAGAAGTTCTGTTACTCATTGATAGATTTAGTCTAAAATTAACTGTACAATTTGATTTTAGAGAAACATACCATTGATAAAAGTTAATTTCTGTTGAAATTGCTCATACATTTTCATATCCTATAAAATTAACAATTGCATAAATAAGCAGAAAATTAGTTCAAATTTTTAATAATATGAACATTTAGGCTTACTTCATATTTCCAGTTTTCTATCTTTCTTAACTTTGTTACATATTCATCAGCTTCTTCTAATCCTAAATCAGATGATATTCTAGCCAAAAATCTTAAAGCTGTAAGTATAAATTTATCAAATTTACACATATGCATAAATCCTTAATGTATTTGCAAGAATAAAACAAATAAGTTCAATATTCTGTTATTAAAAGTCTACTATTCTCTTCTATGAAGTACAGTTTTGGTAAGATAAAATTTGAATGTATTTTGAAAAATGCATTCTAATTTTTAAACATATTTAATTCTTGCAAATATAATGGGAGGATACTGAAACATTAATTTTAACATACATTCTATATTTTGAGGGAATTTTTCATGAGCATTCCTATAAATTTCTAGAGCTTCATTATAATTTCCATTTCTCCTATGACAACTTGCCATTAGTAAAAGCCATTTGGAATTATTCGATCTGGAATGACAATAACGAGGAATGATTTAAAGAATAGTTTTTTTGATAGAGATATTTTCAACTCACTCAATTCTTGAAGCTTCTCTGAAATATTCTATAGCTTTCTCATAAATCTGAATATCAACATAGTACACTCCCAGCCATCCTAGAATGTCTACGTTGGATGGAAAATAACGATAGGCCTATTTTTTATTAGATTACAAATGATTGATAAGAAACAGCTCACATTTTTTTTTGTTTGTTAATAAACTATAAGTAAATTTATACTTGTTCATAATGATGCAGAGCCTGTTGTCTGTCACCTTCAGCATCATACAAGAAACCAATTCTTGATAACAGTTGGGGTTCGGATGGTACTAGAGAAAGACACTTTTCATACCTAAACATAAAATTTTATTGTAGAATAAAATTTAATTCTTTATAATTAAAATAAATGTAATTACCATTTGATTGCATTATCNTTAGTTATAAAATTATTTTAAATATTTAATTTCTAAATAGGTACTAAAACAACTTCCTGCAAAACATGATGAGGTTAAATTATGTCCAATGGCAGAGGCACAATACAAAGAATATACCAACTTAGTTGCAGAATTATCCAGTAAAGTAAGTATTTTAAAGATTTGATCATATACAAAAGAAAAAATGATATATATCACTTGCTCTGCTTTGTTATCAGGTTAAGAAAAGTACAGAAGAGAAAGTACACACAAATGGTATAGGAATGATGATGGAATTAAGGAAATTAGCTAATCATCCTTTATTAATTAGGAGGTTGTACACGGAAGATAAACTTCAGCAAATGGCCAAATTAATGCTAAAGGTAGTAATATTAGACAATTAAAATTAATATTAACCACTCAGCAGTGAGGGATGTATATATATCAAATTCTTTGGGGGTATTGCCAAAAACTACTGCGAAAAAAATTCACATAAAAAATGAATTGTGTAACAATAAAAAAAGACTTTTCTTTACTAGACATAACTGTTTACAAAATATTTTTCCAAAACAGTAATGAGAAAAAAATGCATGAAAAAATACTTTAAAAATTTCCCAGGTATATTCTCCACTACTTTGGGATAGCACCATACCTGACTATCCATCCCACTGCTGAAAGGTTACATTTTTAAATTTTATAATAATAATATATTTTTTTGTAGGAACCAACTCATTGTGATGCAAATCCTGAACTAATTTTAGAAGATATGCTTCCTATGTCTGATTTTCAATTACACAAGCTCTGCCATCAATATAAAGTAAATATTATTAGTTTGATTTTAGTTTAAAAATTATTAATGATATAATGATACATTATTAATTACAGTTTGCATTAAGGTTTTATCAATCTAATAGCATATCCTATATTGCACATCCTAATAAAAGGATGTATATAGCACAGATTATATCCTACTGGATTATTTTTTTAATAAAACAAATTTAAGTTCATAAAATATAAACATTATTTCTCAAGCTTATAATTAAACATATGATTTTTAAAAAAATATACACTGTTGGACAAGCAAAATGCAACACTGTGAAAGAAGCTTCCATTGTTTCAATATCTATAGTCCATTGTGTTGTATTGCTTGGCCAGCAGAGTATATTTTTTTAATAAAGAGGAATAAAATAAAATCAAACAAAATTAAATTATCAACACTGAAGCAATTATCTTTTCTTATATTTGAATCAGTCTTTGTTAATTTATTATTTGTATCACAGATGATTTTGTTATCTATATTAGATAATAATACAATGCCAAACATTTTTTGAATTCATTTTATTTTAGTTTATAATAATGTAAATTTGAATTAAAGACCCCTTTTTCAATTTGCAGATTCAGTCTGATTGTTATACATAACAATAAAACAGAATCTATTGAATTGAAATATAAAATAATTTTCGAATAAAAATTAGTTTATATTTTACTTAAATGCATTCGATATATGTAAATAAAATTCATTACTTAACAAATTTTGCTAAAAATGCATGAAGTTTCTAAATTGTCAATTAGATTTTCATTTTACATAACTGAATTAGATATATGCATATTAGATAGAGTCCCAAGTCCAAATATTCTATTAACTCAAGAAAAAATTTGATTAATTGAAAAATTGGAAGTAATTCTATTAGATATGAAGATGCAAGAACAGTAACAAATAAATTTTGTTTGGTTTATTTGTCATCCAGATTAATTTAAAATAATTTTTTATCTGTAATATTGATATTTAGAATTTTACAAGATGGAGTCAAGGATTTCTTGTTCCAATGTTTTTACAAATAAGTAAATTGATTTTGTAGTTGGTATCAATAGCATTTTACAATCTCTAGTCTTGTATCTGAAATCTTTGATACCAGATAGACTTTGAATTTTGGGATGGCACAAATTAATATTATTAATAATTAATAAATTAACTGGTATATTTACCATAAAAAATCCACCTTTAATTTTCCAACATTTGTTTTCTGTGTAATCCTTTTAAATGATCATCTTCAGACTCATTAAATATGAAATTATAACACCATAATAAACAATCATTGTCAAACAAATTTAGCAGAACAAGTTTAAATAAATACAGAAGCTTTTAACTTGTTTAAAATTATTTAAACTTATCACTTTGCAAATTATTTTTCACCTCCAAATGAACATGTTTAAAAATAGTAATATAACTTGATTTCTTTAAATGTACAGTATATAAACATTTAACTATTTGTAAAATCATGTAACTTGTTTATGTATGTAGTGTTCTCCAGGTGTTTGATAGAGACAATATTAAATGGTTTCATTATGTTTTTGCACTTATTTTGAACAATGTTACAAGTAAAAACATGCAACTTAGTATGTTTTTCTTGATTGATTGGTCTATAAATTATAAATTACAATAAACAACTATAATATTAAAATGTTTGTCATATGTATAGAGTTTTATGCCATCAGAATGGAATAAAGACAAGTTTTTTTTTTCTTTTTTTAATATTACTTGCTGAGAACTTCTTCCATGCTCTTTAAAATGGATTTTTGGAAATGTATAAAAGTCTATTCTTTAAAGTGAATGCAGTGAACACTTTATTACAGTTATTTTATTGCTAATAAGGATAGTTTATTTCTATTTTCTTCACTTTTATAACAATTTAAAAGGGATTTTTTGGACAAATAAATCGAAATATTATGTCCTTCGAATTAGATGTTCACCTGAGTTCAAGAATTACTCAGAAGACAATTAATTCTCAGATATTTTATTTAAATGCATTTTGGATTGGAAATCTTGCCAATTACTCATCAATAAAAGGTACAATGTGTAACAGAGATTACATTGATATTTCTGACTCTTTGAAATATCAGTGTGACAAGGTGTCAGGTATTAGCTCACATTTATTCAGACTTTTACATTTTATACTATTTTATCTTTTTAATAATAATTGACATTTAAAGATACCTGTTTAGATTTTTATTTATGAAAAATTATATGTAATAATCTGTTTTGTATGCATTATATGCTGCAAGATGACAAAATTATACAATTAAAAAAATACTTATAAAAATGATTTTTTAGTTGATAATTAATGATTTATTGAATTATTTCAGACTGTTTCATCATTTAAATTAAGTCCTGAAACAATAGTGAGTTCTGGTAAATTTCAAATGTTAGATAGCTTTATACCTGAGCTAAAACAAAATGTAAGTTGAATACATTAATAATCAGATTTAATAAATTTTTTCAAAGTAAAAATTAATATAACAAAATTAAATATTCCAGGGTGATAGAATTTTATTATTTAGCCAGTTCACAATAATGTTAGACATCTTAGAAGAATACATGAATATCAGAAATTACAGGTTTCTACGAATGGATGGCTCAATACCTGTTGCAGATAGGTAAGTGCTGTAACTCAGATGCCAAATTTATACATTTAACTTGATAAAAAGTTTAATTAAATTTTAAGTATGAACAATTATGCATATTATTTGTATTGTTCAAATTATTCTTTGTTATTGCTGAATTTTTTATTGTAAAAGACTACCAACACAACATCTCAACTATCACTTCACCAATAAATGCTTTTTGTGAATATTTAAAATTGCTAAGAATCTGTTATTTCTAATTCACTCATTTAATTACACCAAATAATTGTAAATTCAGCAATAAGGGAATCTATAATGTAATCTTATTAACTAATTAAGTAATTTGATAGCATTTGCAATTGAGAATGTTCTATTTATAAGCATTGTTTATATGAAAAGTATTTTTATATTTTGTTGGATTATGTTTTGAATCATCATTTTAAATGTATGTTTAGCTCTTGGTTTAATGTTGTATATTTTAATTGTACTTCATCTAAGACAGGAGTGAATCATGTTGCTCAAACGTCTAATAATAATGAATAATAATGAGAAAAATAGCTTTTTATTCCCATTGTTTATATCCTAATAAGCATAACATTATCAAAAAATAAACAATATTTATTATTATATAGAAATAGAATTTGTATCATAAAAATAAACAATTATTATTTATAGTTTCTCTCTCTTATATTTTTACTAGTAGCCTGCGACGCCCCCTAGTGGGCGTTATTTACAAATTTCCATGAGGCACGGTTCCTTTGACTTGTTTGTTCCTATCAATATGCCGTACAGCTCTGTTAAAGTCCCAATTGTAAGATTTACCCTCCGAATGAAGAGGTGAGCTGTACCCTCCGAATGAAGAGGTGAGCTGTAGCCCCTGTGCGAACGATAAAGTCAAAGGAACCATACCCCTACTCGCGACCCTTTGTGAGATATAAGCCCCTAAAATAATAAATTCCTATTACAAATATACTGAATTATTTATATTGTTATATTGACCAAATAATAATTTATAGGCCAATGAATAATAATAATTTATATTGTTAATTTAAATAATAATTAAAATTGTTAATTTGAATGTTTGAAATATGACACACGATAGGGGTGCCTCTAGTGTCCGTTATCAAACGGTTACGCGGACAGACACCCGTTGAACGGTTACACGGACAGACACCCGTTATATATATAGATAAATAAAGTGCATTATTTACTATTTGTGATATTAGAATGAATATATATTATTTTTTAATTTTTAAGTTAAAGATTTTTTAATCGGATAAAAATCAACAGACAGTTTTTATATTTTCGTTTATAAGATTTTTAACTTAACTCTTCTGAGGTTGAGAATTTAAAAAATTATTCTGAATGTTTTTGTTTTGAAATGATATAGAATCTGGCAACTGAAAGGACTGACAATATTGATTTGCTAGTATTGCTTCAACTTTTTTTGAAGGGGCAAAACTGCATGTTATTCTCAACACTATCTTAGATATCTGGGAGATAAAAATAACAGCATAATTTATTAGGATATTCTAAGTTTTTGGTTTTCTATCTGAAAATGAATTGATGTGGCTTTATTATTTGTGGTGATTAAATTGTGAAGAACAAAACTTGTATAGAGAGTTAAAATGAGCTCATTATGTATTAAATATCTGAGACTTATTTGACTGATATAATCTTTGTTATAATCTATACTAATATTATAAAGAGATAATGTTTGTAAGTAAGTAAGTTTGGATGTAACGGGTAATCTCCGAAACTACTCATCCAATTTCAAAAATTCTTTCACCAATATTTAGAATAGAACTTCAGGGTGGACATAGGCTATATATTATTCCGTTAAACATTCATATAAATTAAAAGATATAATCTAGGTTAAGGCTTTTAAATCCAACAGATGGCGCTACAAGTACGATGCCCTAAGTTTGCTTTTCTGTGAGGCATTACACTTTTCTGTGAAAATGAACTAAAGCAGATCATCTTCTATCTATCTATATAAATAAAAATGTAATGTTCATTTGTTCCTACCGATTCCTTTGACATTTTGACATAATGCTGCATTTGAATATGCACGTGTTTTTATATAATATACATGTCGAAATTCCCCCCACTGAAGGGAGGTGGTTAGGATTAAGGCTTACCGTAAAGAACTCTGCTTCTATTTATACTATTTTAGATGCGGGTTTTTGCATTTTTGATTGCGTTTTAATAGGGTACATCAAGAGAATGTACACTAAGAAGAAATTTTTCGAAAAATTTCCCCCATGGGGGAAATTATACATTTATAATAGATACATTTTGAGCCACAACAACGCGTGGCGGGGTCTGCTAGTCTAACTATATACAAAGAAATAATTTTTATTTATATTTATTGCAATCAGTTCTTTATGTGTGTGTAAGTGATAATTTACTGTATATATTACATAAATTGAGATGAAATTTTGCTTTGATCCATTGATCCATGTCGATTAATAATTACTATTTTTGCTATTTAGCCAAGAATTATATTCTCTTAGACTAAGAGACCTTTTTTTTTTCTTTTTAATCACAAGATGTGATGCATCATACATCATTCTTACATTGCAGAGATTGTTAAAAGTATTAATTCAAATTTTTCTTAAAATTTATTATTAAAATTGATATATGTACTAACAATTATTTTTTCTAGGCAACCACTCATAGATGAATTTAATGAAACTCCAGAAATACTGGTGTTTCTATTGTCTACTCGAGCTGGAGGACTTGGCATCAATCTGACCGCTGCAAATGTCGTCGTAATTCACGACATAGATTTCAATCCATACAATGATAAACAGGCAGAAGACAGATGTCACAGAGTTGGACAGACCAGGTAAGTGAGAGATTAAGACTTTATTCGATTATAATAAATATCTGTACCAGTTCTTTTTTTATGTTAATATTTAAAGGAATATCCCTTACTTGTTCCATTTTGCATGATAAGAAAAAATGTCACTGATCTGAGAAATTCATAGTGTTTTAAAATTAACATTTATTTGAAGTCTTACAGATTCTAGTTTAAATTTTCATGTAATAAAGATTATTATTTTTTAAATGAAATCAATTTTAAAGCATAAGGAACAAAATATAAACAGAATTGCTAAAAATCAAGAAAATGTTTTAAGAAGTATGCAATGACAATGATTGTGTGCGAGAATTGAAATACAGTAGAGCGTCGTTTATCCGAAAGAATTACAGTTGGCAAATTTAAATTTTCGCTAGTGCTGTGGCATTGCAATCTTTGGCTATGCCTTGGGCTACTCAAATATTTTACGTTTTTGATACTAAATTAACTTCTGAAGTATAATTTTTTATTGTTTTTATATTTTTCAATATATTTATTTTGTTTGTACAAAGTAAAGAAATAATTTTTAACGATACAATAGCCATGATTATTATTTTAAAAAGTTTACGTTAGGCTTAACATTGACGAAAATTCAACGCAGAGCAACACGCAACGGAGAAAAATTTCAGGATGGGATAGTCAATGTATTTTTTCGTACATAATCAGTTATCCAAAAAGTAAGTTATCTGAACAACCCCAGTCCCCAATTGATTCGGATAAACGACGCTCTACTGTATGATCTTTGTTAGTTAATTTATTTGAACCCTGTTACATGCACTGTATAAGTTTCTTTTTGAACTAAATGGAATAAAGATTAAAAATATGCAAAATCATTATTTGTTGATAAATATAAAACTTTTTATATAATTCTGTATCTGGACTGCTGTGTGTTACTATGTATATAATTCATCTCTGTAATCTAAAAGGTTTTTTGGTAGATGGACTCACAGCACTTTTAGTTAGGAACTCACTTTTATTCTTTAAAAAATGACATATGCATTTCGGGTTAGTATACTCATCCAACCCCTCTTCAGTGTCTTAAAATAAAAGTTGTGTATGGGCTAACACTACATCTAAACACCAACCATTTGTTTTCCATTTAAAATGCACTTGAAGTGTTTGCATAACATCTCTTCTTTAAAATATAAATAGCATACGAACAATCAATCTAACTAGACATTACATTAGAATACCACTTTTAAATTCACATTTTAAAAGTGGTATTCTAATGTAATGTCTAGTTAGATTGATTGTTCGTATGCTATTTATATTTTAAAGAAGAGATGTTATGCAAACACTTCAAGTGCATTTTAAATGGAAAACAAATGGTTGGTGTTTAGATGTAGTGGTAGCCCATACACAACTTTTACTTTAAGA
>NW_019384382.1:616753-647656 GCF_000671375.1 Centruroides sculpturatus
GATAATGTTTCTAAATATATTAATAGAAGTAACCTTAATAATATAGATCCGTTAAAAAAGACTGGTATTGTATGCAAAATAGAATGTAACTGTATGAACCCATGTAGTTATATAGGTGAAACTGGAAGGGTATTAGATGTAAGAATAAAGGAACACGAAGCGGCTATCAGATTGAGATATAAAAATTCGCCATGGTACGAACACACGGAAAACAATAAATGTAAAATTAATCGCAATAATATTAAAATTCTACACCATGAAAAGGACATATATAAACGTAAATTTAAAGAACACTTAGAAATTAAGAAAAACCAAAATAATTTAATAAATATTTCTGATGGGATGCAAATAGATTCAAGATGGTACAAAATGATAGAGGGTGCTATATAGTAGTAAAATAATAAAGTTATTGCGATTAATTTAAAAGTGGTATTCTAATGTATTGCTAGTTAGATTGAGTGTTCGTATGCTATTTATATTTTAAAGGTATGTAATATATTGGTTATTGTATACACTTGTTAAGTTTACAGTAATGTCATTATGTATAATGGTTTTTAGAAGAGATGTTATGCAAGCACTTCAAGTGCATTTTAAATGGAAAACAAATGGTTGGTGTTTAGATGTAGTGGTAGCCCATACACAACTTTTACTTTAAGAGTAAGTAAATAGTGATATTCTGTAATGTATTTATGTCATGTATTTGTTACTGTAACTTTTTATTGTTTTTTGAAAAAGTAGCACTGAAGAGGGGTTAGATGAGTATACTAACCCGAAATGCATATGTCATTTTTTAAAGAATAAAAGTGAGTTCCTAACTAAAAGTGCTGTGAGTCTGTCTACCAAAAAACCTTTTGGATTACAGAGACGAATTATATACATGTACACAAAACTTTTTATACTCGAAAAACTAAGCATTTTGCAGTCTGTCACAATGAAAAATTAAATGTTAGAGTAAAAATATTAATTTGCAAATTACTTTGCTATAAATATCACTGAGTACATAATTTTTCATGTAGAAAATATTAAAAAAAAGTTTAATATGTAGAAAAATAAGTCTATACTGCCATTTTACAAACTGCAAAGGATTGTTTCTTTCTCGCCTGTAAAAACACATTACTCCATTCATCCACTGTGAAAATTTGAGCAGTTTTTGACTTTTTCTCAATAACCCCAAAATCTCTATCATCAGGCAAAAATGTCCCAATATTATTTATAGTCAGCCATTTGATCTTTCTTGAATTCTTTAGAATCTGAATCCAAATTAACACAGTTTTGACAAAAATTGTAGTTTTATCTAGTTCCTGTTTCACTATGTTATCATGTGATGAGAATATGAGTCTGGAATTCAACATACTTTAGGAGACAGAATCTACTTTCTGAGAACTTTTAGATGCTGGTCTCATCCCAGATGTATAATACATATTGTTGGTCTCAGTTTCCATATCATGTACTGTACAGTATATGTTTCTCAACTAGTAAGTTTATGCCAATACTTTTAAAAAGGCAGTGTTTTCTAAAGATCAAAAGTAAGTCTGAGGGTACTACATCCTAGCCATATCAACTTTTCCCAAACCTGAAAATCCATTTTTCTGGAGTGCATTTTCAAGATAGTGAGGCTGCCTGTGATGCTTGCAACCCATATTTTTACACTCAGAACAAACACTTCCATTCCTTGAGAATCTATGTATTGCAGCACTGATGGAAAGTATGGACATTTTGGGGGACTATGTTGGAAAGTAATCCTAATTTATTTCTGCCACTGCCAGGTTGGGCTGAGGACTTTTGGTCCATCCCTCATATACAGATTTTGAAAACCAAAATAAAAGTAATTTGATACAATTCTAGAAAAAACTTAAAAGGCATTTTTTGTGAATATTTTGAATATATACATTTCAAAAATACATTTTATTTCCCAACTTTAGCGATTATCCCATCATGAACTATCTATATACATTTCAATGCAAACTGAGAATAAGGCACAGTTTAACATTGCACAATAACATAAATTACTTTTCTATTTATCATTATAATCATTGTTACTTATTAATTTGTTGTAGAGAAGTTCGGGTCATTAGAATGATTAGTGAAAAAACAATCGAAGAAAACATTCTTCGATGTGCTCAAGATAAACTGAAGCTAGAAAGAGATATTACTGCTGATAATGAAGGTAAATAAATTTCTATAAAATTTTAAAAATTAATAACAAATATTAATATTGCTATTTTTGTTTTTTGTAGAAAGTGAAGACCCAGTGAGTGTAGATAAATTATTACGATCTGCCTTAGGACTATAAAAAGATTATGGGGATCATTTGCCATCTATTATAATCACAACTGGGAGGGACCATTCTTATACCATGTTATTATAAACTGTTTTGAAGTTTCAACAAGTTGTACAAGCAAAAGTTTCTCTGGAAAAAAGAAATATTTCAGTGTTTCAATCAATGAAAGGAAGGATCTTTCAGATGAGATATTTTAAAACTTGTGTCTGTCTCATAAGCATGCAAAATTTAATCTTGTACACAAAGTGGTGACAAAATATAATTTATCTAGTATTGTAATTATCGTGAAGGTGGCATGTTTGGTTTGAGTATCATCTAAGGTAGCACTCATCTCAAATAATTCAATGAAGGTTTTATTTTATACTTTAAGAAAAAAATAAATAAATTTTGTCTCAGCACATTTTTTCATAGATACTAATCTAGATTGTCATTAATCTGGTAAAAGATCATTCACTTCTATGTCATCATCAAAACTAATTGCATTGCATTTTTTACTTGTGACTGAAGCGTTATCATTTGTTAGCTGCTTGGCATCTGTAAGAAGTTCTGTTACTCATTGATAGATTTAGTCTAAAATTAACTGTACAATTTGATTTTAGAGAAACATACCATTGATAAAAGTTAATTTCTGTTGAAATTGCTCATACATTTTCATATCCTATAAAATTAACAATTGCATAAATAAGCAGAAAATTAGTTCAAATTTTTAATAATATGAACATTTAGGCTTACTTCATATTTCCAGTTTTCTATCTTTCTTAACTTTGTTACATATTCATCAGCTTCTTCTAATCCTAAATCAGATGATATTCTAGCCAAAAATCTTAAAGCTGTAAGTATAAATTTATCAAATTTACACATATGCATAAATCCTTAATGTATTTGCAAGAATAAAACAAATAAGTTCAATATTCTGTTATTAAAAGTCTACTATTCTCTTCTATGAAGTACAGTTTTGGTAAGATAAAATTTGAATGTATTTTGAAAAATGCATTCTAATTTTTAAACATATTTAATTCTTGCAAATATAATGGGAGGATACTGAAACATTAATTTTAACATACATTCTATATTTTGAGGGAATTTTTCATGAGCATTCCTATAAATTTCTAGAGCTTCATTATAATTTCCATTTCTCCTATGACAACTTGCCATTAGTAAAAGCCATTTGGAATTATTCGATCTGGAATGACAATAACGAGGAATGATTTAAAGAATAGTTTTTTTGATAGAGATATTTTCAACTCACTCAATTCTTGAAGCTTCTCTGAAATATTCTATAGCTTTCTCATAAATCTGAATATCAACATAGTACACTCCCAGCCATCCTAGAATGTCTACGTTGGATGGAAAATAACGATAGGCCTATTTTTTATTAGATTACAAATGATTGATAAGAAACAGCTCACATTTTTTTTTGTTTGTTAATAAACTATAAGTAAATTTATACTTGTTCATAATGATGCAGAGCCTGTTGTCTGTCACCTTCAGCATCATACAAGAAACCAATTCTTGATAACAGTTGGGGTTCGGATGGTACTAGAGAAAGACACTTTTCATACCTAAACATAAAATTTTATTGTAGAATAAAATTTAATTCTTTATAATTAAAATAAATGTAATTACCATTTGATTGCATTATCAAAATTTCCAGTTAACTCATATCTTGACTCAAATTAAGTTCCTTTTTTTTGCTAATTCAAGAATTTTTAATTATTTAAAAAAAAAAAAAAAATGAAATTTGTAAGGCAGTAAATACTATGTTCACTCTTTATTAATCATAAACAATTCACTTTTGAAAAAATTTTAAAAATTAACAAAATAATCTTATTTTCATTATATTGTAGTAATGTGGTGGTGATCATATTTTTACTGTAATTCTGAGATACACCAGAATTACAGTAAAAGAAACAAATAAATATTGAATTATAAATTAAAGTTAAAATAAAGATAAGGTAAATACAGATAACTGAGTAATGCATTTAAAACAAAATTATTTATACTTAAATTGAACTCCTTGAGAAGAATGATGTATTATAACTGTATTAATATTATTATATTTCAAAATAAGAAGTACAGTAATAAGAAAACTGATTATTTTATTATTTATGTTTTTATATAATAAATGTTTGAATCTTTTGTTAAAAATATTAATTTAAATCAACTTGTTGGGGAGAAATGCCATTAACTATTAAATATATGTTTGTGAGGAATTATTACATGGCTGTGACATCCTAATTTTGTCTATTATGGGCAGTTGTAATTAGCAATGTATTGACTATCATGAGTGAAAAATGGAGGATGATTTTCTGACTAATAAATTGTATCTAAATCAGGTTTGAACTCAATCTCCCATGGAATGGGCTGACAACTGATCAACACTGTGTCACTGCTGACACATTCTAGGGTGGAAACTACGAAGATTTCATATTTTCATTTTCGTAAAGTGCAAAAATACAATCCAGTTATCTAAACATTGATTTGGAAAAAGTACACACTCAGACGAGCCAACAATGTACTGTACACAACCGAACCAACTCTGGCAATTGATGGTCTGGCACCATCTTTAATCCAGACAAAAGTACAGCTACCAGAGGGAACTTGAAATTACCGCGGCCGTCAGATTAGTTCTGGGCGGCCACAGATGGCGGTGTGTACAGGCACACTTACATCATTTTCACTACATTTTCTACTGGTAGAGATGAGAGTTGGTGTCAAACACCAGTCCTTATTGATTCAAGATCAAACAGAACTGTTGAAAAAAATGGACTATGGTGTTTCTGTGCTTAAGCTGCTGTTGAATTATTATTACATGTTACCATTTTTAGTCCGGAAATTCGGTAGTGTACCTGTAATAAAAATTTTTTAGAATTGATTTTATACTTCAAACATTTTAAATGAAAAAGCAAAAAATGGAAAAATTGTTTTTTCTACTGTGAATGCTACTAGGATTTAGAATGTTTTTATATACTCGTATGCACTGTACAGATAATAGGTTAACACAATTACTGGTATAAGATTTAAAAAATGTATACATGATTTTTCCCAAAAACATAAAAAGTTGTCATTTAATGTTGGCTATATTGCCAAATGTTAAAGCCAGTTGCGAGGCATGTAATTTGTGGATAATACAGGAGTTGGAACATAGTCCCCCATTCTTTACTCATGCTGGCTGATTTCACTACAATAAAAGCCAAATTAATGGGTTTAGTTGTGTCTAAACAGTCTAAATGTGCTAATGCCTCGTAAATCATTATCATTGACAAAAATTTTTAAATTTTGATATTTATATTGTTCTGTTTAAGTATGGTTTTTATAAATAGAAATTAAAACTATGGGATATATTATTATATTAGACAAAACTGAAGGATACATTTCGCCAATATGATATAGGACTTGTGGATGAATTTGAAGAGTAGCGTGAAATTTATTAAAGCATACAAGAGCATCAGAAAATATTCCAGATTTTTTGTAAGTTAACCCTAAAATAAGATGTAAATCAATTCAAAATAGTATATTTAACACTACTGCTGATTCTAATTACCTAAGTTGTACAGAGCTTCTAAGCAACTAGCATCACGGATGAATGCCGCAGTATAGAAACGTATAGCTTCATTGTAATGTTCTTTAGCCAGTAAGCAATTTCCCTTGTTAACTAAAGCTTTTAAGAAAGAAATGCGTCATTAAAAAGAAATATGTGAATTTAGAATATTTACATACCACCCGAATTATAATGGTTGGCCCTAATGGCTTCGTCTGCATAATATTCAGCATTTTTAATGTCTCCTTGCTGTAAGTAACATTTCAAATGAAACATCTGTATAATATAAATATTAATGAAATAAATTTATAAATTACCAGAAAATATATAAAAGAAAGATTGGTTGCAACTGTTTCAAGTATTCTAGGATCATTAAAAAGCAACTTTAACGTCTCAACAGCCTAAATAAAAATGAAACTGTCATTTATAGATAGATCAAAAGTATTTATCACTGCCAATTCTACCTGAGTGAATTTCCTTTTTTCTAAATACATTACAGCTTTATTAACTTCTAAATCTTTTGCCAGTTCGGAAAAGAAAGATAATTTTAACTGTTCAATACACCTGGAATTCATAATCCAAACAAATTATCAAATTTTAGTCAAATAAAAAATTCGCAAAATTATCAATTGCTAATTGCTATATTGATAATTATATATATATATAATCCATAAAATAATAAATAAATATATATATATTTATTTATGGATTATTTTATTATTATTATTATTATTATCATTATTATTAAATGCTAGTTGAAAGCCTGTGAATTTTATCGAATTAATAAGATGTCATTGAAGAATCGGCCGGCTTTACCATTAGACGAATTAGACGATCGCCTAGGGGCGTCAGTCTTACTCATAAACAAAGAAAAAAATAGATCGTTGGGTTGCAATTTGAAAAATTTGTAGACCTATAAATTCTCACTGTCCTCCATCTGTCTGTTCTTCCTTAATCTCGAGAACAGAGTTAGATACATGAAAGTCAAGATGAGATGTGGAAACCTTATAGACAGGAGGCCCGGCTAGCTATATACGAACTTTCGATGCAAACCAAAAGACACGTTATTTCAATTCAAAAATTTTTCCCTGAAAAGAGTTAGATAGATGACCGGCACGACTCCATTGCCAACAGAAAAGTATGATGTTCAGGGACAAGACACTACAATACTAATCTGAGGTGAAGACGCCATATATTTTAAATTAAAAATTGCAGTCCGGCATTGTGACGATGTCACAGTAAATAAATGTAGTTAATAAAAATTTCTAAAATGATCATAATGATATGTGGATATTTATAAAACAAAAATGTGAGTATGATTTATAAGACAATGTATAGGGGTGCCCAAATTTTCTTTGCCTAGGGGTGTTTGATGCCTGTGAAGAACAATTCGTCACCTATTTCTGGCAATGATTAAGAGGAAGAAAATGTCTTTTACGTTATTTTTACCATATGATTAGGCTAGACGTTTTATAAAAGCAAATCTAGACATTGCTAAACGAAAGAATATCCAGTATCTATCCGTCTACTGTACATATTTTTGATGATAGATAAGAAAAGTATTAGTCTTCCCTTCTCTGTATTGCTAAATACAGAGAAGTATTCCCTTCTCTGTATTCCCTTCTCTGCATGGAGATTTTAAATTAAAATTTAAACTTAACTTTAAATTTTAAATTAAAATTTAAACTTAAACTTAATCTATCATGGAGATTTTAAATTAAAATTTAAAATCTCCATGATAGATTTTAAATTAAAAACGAAACGAAAAGACGTTTATTCAGATATGGGAGTTTTTTTTCGTAAGTTTATGGTAACCGTTAATAATGTAATAGAAAGAATGCATCATATAATGGATAATCCAAAAAATTTTATATTGTTTTTATTGAATGATTCACTAAATCCGAATACTTTTCAATGACTTTTATTAAAACTTTAAACTTAGAAATTAGGGATTTTAATTTAAAATCTCCATGATAGATTTAAATTTAAAGGATATCCCTAATTTCTAAGTTTAAAGTTTTAATAAAAGTCATTCACTAAATCCGAATACTTTTAAATTAATACTCAAAAACAAAAATTCGACATTAATTAAAGTATAAAGCGTTCTGTAATAAAAACTGGCGTTAATCCGTCCAATTACCACTCACTTCTAAATTTGAGAAATTTCAAGTAAAAATAGATAACCCGAAACTACATTTCGTTGGATTAATCATTAATGTATAATTACAAAATCGAAGACGAACGGAAACTTTACCTAAATACAGTATTTTCAAAATTCCGAAAAAAGAGAACGATAATTGTAAAGCGTAGAACATAATGTAATAAAAAAAACTGCAAGGAAAAAAATGGCTGTCTTCCTCTGTCAAAAAGACTTTTTTTTTCTAGAATTTTATGGTAAATTTTCTTATCAGCATAAGGCCATGTTAGCATTTTAACGATAATTTATTTTCCATTTTTTGTTTGCTTTTTATTTTGTTCAAAAGCATCGAAGCAAATTACTATTATAACACACGCGAAAATTACCTCCAACAAAAAATATTTCCGTGAAAGAGAGAATATTTTTTTTATATTCACAAAAACCTAAGAGTACGAGCATTAAAAAATAATTGTATGATTTTATAATTATTAAATATAGAAACGACTTTTTCAGTTTATTTTAAAAAATGATATGCAAACTTAATGTTGACATTCCTAATAAGTTAATTTTAAATATCATCAGGTTATAAATGAAATCATACCATTCATATCCAGTAGAAAAATTCGAAGTTATGACGGGTGCAATTAATTTCGAAGCAATGAGTATGATAGATTCGGCTTCGTGTTTCCTAAAAAATAAAATATTTACATGTTCAGTATAAAATTTTAGCAGTTCACAAATATGATAATTTAATTACTTCTTCTGTTCGAGTTTTGCCAGAGTGTCATTTCGAATGGCTTCTGTTACTAAACAATGATTTTCGCCAATTTCCTGTAAATACGAAACAGAAATTAGGTTTTTGGTAAAGATGATAAGATTTTATTGAAATTATAAAATTTACCACATTAGAAGTACAATTATTCTCGTGACTCATATAACCGAGTTCGATATTGATCAACCGTTGGAAGCAATATTTCATTCCTTTCTGATCTCTGAGAGAATAATAGCAGAGAAGCAAGTTTAAACAAGTCTTGAAATCGGGTTTCTCGTTCATGATATATGCGTATGAGGTTATTGCTTCGGCAAAGAGACCCATTTGAACAAATGTAAGTCCTATATTTTTCATTATTTTTATTCTTATAACAAAGTGAAAAATAATTATCAAATGTTAATAAATAATATTAAACTGCACATATCTATCTATTTACGTGTCTAAGAAGAATGAAATTACAATCTTCTTAAGCAACATGCATCATAAAAATGGAATGTGAACGTATAGAAGATAGAAAGCATCAATTTTGGCAGCACACAAAAGGAGAAAATTGATATAGCGAATAGAAATTATTCATTTATATACACAGTAACACTCTTAAAAGCGATCATTTTAAATAATTATTATTCTAAACACGTGTATTTTTATTTATTAAACTGAATTAATGTAAATAAAAGTAAAAAAAAACAGCATTCCTTTCGATAACGTGGATAGAATTACATAACATAAAATTTTCTCTGATTCTCTTCGATTACTTTAGTGAGGATCATTTTTTTTAAAATTGTCTTTAAAAAGACAAATTTACCTGTTTTATCGATATCGATGTTGCATTGGCCTCCTCTTCTCCCGAGTAACAACATAAACTGTTGTTTCCACTACTTTATGGCTGATCGGATTTTATCTTCAGATACTGGGTAATATATCTTCTATTGTTTATACAGTTGGAATCGAATGATACAAATAGATTTCCTTCATATAATTCTAATTTGTTATCTGTATAATTGTTTAGTGAATTAAATTGGGTGAACATTCTGTAAATTTGATCATTTCTGCGCGTTTTCAGACTTCACGTAATTTGTACATCAGTTAGAAATGCATTTAGATGCGGTTGAAAATTGCAGATGCACTAAATTGTCTAGGATATTGGTTCTTGATTGGAATTATAATTTGATAATTAAATTCTATATTATTCATATTGTATTACACGATGAGAATTATATTGTTTCGTTGTAAACACATAGAAAATTATAAATATTGTATTAAACGTATGCATATTTTTAAAGGAAACATTTTAAAGGAATTTAGAACTTTTTATAAAAGTATTTTGAATATATTTCAATAAATATTTGAAGAATTTGCTTGTATATCTATATGAAAAGTTAGATCGATTATACAATTTACTATAATATTAAACATTATTCTGTATTTTATTTAAAATTTAGCAATTTAGCATATATTTAGCAATTTTTATACAAAATATACAGTAAAATTTCATCCTAATATCAAAAAATGCTAATATTTAAACTGTAAATATTGCTACAAGTTCAGCAAAAATATATTTACTTTAAAAAATCAAATATTTTAAAAATATTGAACTTAAAATAGAAACAAAATTTTCAAATTTAATTTAAATTATGTATCGAATGTTAATAAAATCAACATTGTATTTAAATAATTCTACAAAATTTCACGCATCGATAAAAATTTAACTTTTTAAATTACTTTTTATACAAAGTTATGTTATAAATGTTAATATCTTATAGTTCATTTCAAGTTTACCTTTATTTTGACGTGGCAGTAAGCATGTCTCTGTTATCTGTACAGTTATATTGGGAATAGTTTACTACTGATAGAAATACCAAACCTATAGAAGGATACTTTAGCATCCAAAGACATCTAAACCAGATGGATCTACAGAAACATTAAACAAAGAACAACTTGGCTTTTCAGGAAAAACTGAGCAGATCTAGAGAGAGAGAGGCCAAACAAAGAAGGATACTTTCGCTCTCCAAGAACATCTAAACTGGATAGCTCAACAGAGAGAGACCAGATAAAGAAGAATAGGCCTACTTTGGCTCTCCAGAAACATCTAAACTGGGCAGCTCAACAGAGAGAGATCAGAGAAAGGAGGATACAGGAAATCCTTGTTAATTCGAACTCGGATAGTTCGAAATCCCGTTAGTTCGTAATTGTACTATTTATCCCGGCCGCGGATATAGAGTTTTACATAGTAAAGAATTTGATTAGTTCGAAATACGGCTACTTCGTAATTCGAAGTGAAAATTCTGTCCGAATTGCGATATGCCTATGTTAACTGGTTCGTTTAGATCGAAATACTGTACCTCCATGCTGTAACGATAGACCTAGAACAACTATAATCTGGTCAATATGACTTTGCTTTTACGGTAACACATTTTCGAGTGTTATCTTACATTAGGGCTACCCTTTTTTCTCTTACTTCATAAAATACGCTGGGTTTCGAGATGACAAGATTGAGCTACAAATGGCAGATTGAGATATTTGTAGGACTCTAAGCTATTTTATTTGATATGTTGTAATTGTCAATCTATTTATTTGAATTTTGTGTAAATTATAAGAAAGCCATATTTAAAAGCCCAGTAGTCAAGCTGTTATCTACGACCCTGTTTGTTCTCCAATGATTATCGTCGACCTTGTTTGTTNTATTTTTATTCTTAGGAGGAAAAAAATTTATATAATATATATCATATTTATAATATTGACAAAACGTACGAGAAAACTTAATATACATGAGTAGAGTGAAAAAGAATAGTAACAAACAAGCTTTATTTACAAATGAAATCAACGTTCCTATCTCTCCTGCCAGAGTATTCCAATTATGTGGAAGGTGGCAAATGCTATCGGCAGATTCTTTTTTATTTACAAGTTTTTCATTTATTCATTCATCAAACACCGCATGAGGAAACCGCTGTCTTCATTCCTTGATTTTAGCAGGGTTATTAGGTAAACTGGTGGTTACAGAAATATTCTCTCGTGTTAGGGCGCCACTGTTCCATTCTTTATGGTCTCGTGTGCATTCTGTTCTTTGCATGCTTTCTACTGTAAAATGTTCGAAATACAGTACTAGAAGAAAACTTAGAATTTTACCCAGGGGCGTACAAACGGGGGAGCTCATGGGTCAATGTGCCCACCCAGTTATTTTTCCCGGTCAGAAAAAATAAGGCCAGTCGCAAATTTGGTTTTTTAGGGGGAAATTCCTCTCTGTAATTAGACAATAAATAAAATTAAATCAGCAAGAGATTTTTGTAAAATACAATAGTGTCAGCGAGTAGTTTGAACCAACAAATATTAGAAACAGGTTCTGTTAGGTACCACCAGTTAGTTTGCAAGTATTCCTCTTTCAACAATAGTGTTGCCATTATTTTTCACTCACCCATATATTTTATAATTTTTTCATTTTTACTGTATTATTTCCTCCATCTTTTTTTTCATTTTTGACTGTCTGCTCTGTGGGCGCTAATGTAAGAGACTTTCGTTTGACCCATCGCGCTTTCGGACTGACCAACAATGGAGCCACGTCCATGTAGTGAGACGAGGCCCAACGTATTTTGGACAAATCGCTCATGAAAACTTCCTGGGATTGTTTGCTTGGATTGTGGGCCTAAAGCGCCGCGGCGCACACTGGAAACCCTGCCCTAATACACAAACTTCACTGCAAAATTTCAGAAATTTTCGACAAAAGGCGTAGGAGCTATTAAGCTTTAGAGAGAGTGAACAAAATCGTGCCTTCCGCACATACATTAACATCCATAAATACAAGGAAAAAAACCCGAATTTTTTACATTTCTCGACGTTTGAAGTTTCCCTGAATCCAAAAATGTAAAAATCTGGGGTGGGCAATTTTTGACCGATCACATACTTTTCCTCTGTTATATATAAGAGTCGGGAAAGTAAAATTAATGTGCTAATAATGTAAGAATAAAATAAAATTTTTCAGATGTTTAAATAATAATTGTTATAATGTATAAAAATGGTTTTTCTCACATCTGGTCCTCTTTGAAAATTGTCACCGCACGTCGCTGATATATTAAATTATAAATCACACTACTGTATATTTATCGAATAGAATCACTTATGAAAAAATTTGTTCTTACACATAATTTTAAAGGCTAATATTATCAGTAACACTGAAAGGCAATAAATAATTATTTATTTCAATTATCATCTATTAAGTTAATATTTTATAGCCTTTTTGGTATATTATTAAATTCAATATAAAATCTTTTAATCAATTATTCATTCTGTTTTGAATATTAACGAAATCACAAATTACTTAGTGAAATTGTTAAAGCTTTCGCGACATAGATTAATTTTCCATGACATCATCTTTACTGTAGAAAATTTGAAAGCTTTCCTCAAATACATATTTGTATTTTACATGTATATTCGTATATAAATGTTGCTTTAAATTTTGCCATGCTCCTTGTAAAGAGAATTCAAATAAAATTATAAAATTCAAGTAAAAGTACATAACTTTAAAATTGATTCAAAAAGTTTTCTTACTTTAAACTTTGATAGATAGTTGGAACTTGATCCAACGCCATCCTGTATGATTTGATAGCTTTTGGATAATTATTTTGTTTATAATATATATTTCCGATGTTAACTCTTAAATAAGTGGAATTTGGAGAAGGGACGGTACGGATGAGAAGTCTGTACGTTTTAAGAGCATCCGGATAATTCTCATTTAGCATATACTGATTAGCCAAATTTGACAATACCTGAAAAGTTGTTCCTTGATTAAACGTTGATAAGATTTCGTCGAAAAACAACTATCACTTTCGATACTTACACATTGTGTCAAAACCATATCTTTAGACACGTTTACAATCAGTTGTTCTCTATAACGATCAAGATGTTGGTCTTTCATTGCAGCTTCTTTTGCTTTGTCCAGAGCCTTTTCAATAAATTGAAATGCATAAAATAATTTCAATTTTATGTAATACAGTTAGTAAATGTAATTAATTTTTCTAATACAATATACGAATGATAAAAATTGGTAAATATTAAAATTTCATTAATCAACAAGAATAAAATCCATTCCCTTATGCCAAAATGTCACTATTTTAATTAATACTTTGATGCATTGGCTTAAACAAATAAATTCTGGCATTTATATAGTAAACAAAATAAATATTTTCCACCAGAGTATTAGAACCCAGATAAAATAAATATTTTATCTGGGTTCTAACTACATGAACAAATAGAATTTTGTGTAGTCTATCGTTTCCTATTTAATTAATCTATGTGTGTTTCGTACAAATAACTTATACTAATTCAGATTGACCATACAAAAGCGGAATGGAGGAGCCGCAGTTGATAAATACAGGGCTCTCTCTTATTAAAATTTCGAGAGACATAAAAATAGAGTCAAGAAATACAGATGAGCATTATTAGTGATATTGATTTGGTTGTGTAAAAAATAATACATAAATGTCTCTAAAAAATTTTATTTTCTAATATCTAATAACAATAAATTTTTATTACAATACGATATCAGATTTAATAGTTAGGTTAATGTAGAAGGTCTCCTAGAGTCAAACCAAAAGTATTTTTCAGATGAACTTATTTTATTTACGTCATTTTGTTTAACTTCTGGTCTGGTGATCGCAATTTTATCATAAAACTTATCACATTCAAAGTCGCAGTTTTGTTTTATAATTAGCATTGCTTTCGTGGTTTCAATATTTAATTTCGATCACACAGAATTTATAAGCGAAAATATTCTTTCTAAAGAAACTGTAGTTCCTGAAATACAAAGGATTAAATTATTAAAATCTTGGAATTCGAGATCCTTTTCATGAATTTCATTAAAAATTTTAACCCATCTGTCAGCTACGTTGAGTTTTTCTTCATTCTATTTCTTCAAGTTTATGAGTGTTATTGTCTTCTACTAGCGCCTATTGCTCGAATTGTCGAATTCATCTGTTTCCGTTTATATAATATGCTCCTTAAATTCGTTCAAAATCTATTCTGTAAGCTACATTTTATGCCAGTTCTTCCTCGGCAGTAGTCATTCAAATTTATGACCCGTATCAATAAAGAATAAATATTTTCTAACAAATCACGAGTTCGGAATACAATATATAAACGTGTTTCATATATAAATAGAAAGCTATGTTTTGATTTTCAAAAAACGGGACAAAAGTAAAAATTTTACTAAAACGACGGGACGGCCGAAACGTAACAAGCCAAACGATATTGTCCCGGTCAAAACAGTATGGTCAGCCTATGCTAACTTCATATGAGAAAAAATTGGTCTATCTATCTAATTTTGTTTTCCTGTCTGAAGTTAATTAAACCAGTTATAAATAAATGTTAATTAAATTTTGTCATTTTACAGTAAAATATTTAATTATTCGAATTATAATTGTTATTCCAAATCAAAGCAGAAAAAGAAAATGATATTGCTAAATCTAAGAACTAAAAATATATACATACATATTTTAACTTCGTATAACAGTAAAAAATCTACTTACTGTTTTCAAATCGCCTTCAGCAGAAACTATGCAACTTTCTTCTATTAACTTCTCTATTTCTTTTTCAAGCTGTTTTATGTATTCCTGAGGACTAATAACAAGCGTGAATTTTCGTGTATTAAAAAATTATGAAAGGATATCTGTGCAAATTTCATTACCTTTGCTCATCTTTTACTGCAGAAAAATCCGATTTTCCAAGCTTTAACTGCGACAGCATTGCTAAGAATTATGAAAAATAAATAATACTGTAATATAATCATACGCAAGAGAGTATGAAAAAACGTTGGCTTAAGGGAGCAAAGGAACTGATTTTCCCGAAATTTTATACATATGAAAAACACAAGTACAATTTTGTTTTTAATTTGCTATCAATGATAATTTATTAATGTTCTTGCTTTCTCTGTCTGTTCTTGATATGTTCTCGCTTTTCCCGAATTTTTTCCACAGTTTTGCGTGAATTTGGGAAAGCAGTTGCCCCTGCCCTGACTCGTACTTTTTTGGTAATATCAATCCGAACGAATGCTGATATAATAATAACAAACTAGAGAAAGAAATCTAATAATGCTAGTAGTCTATTACCTTTATTTCGAAATGGAGTAGGCCTATATCCTGCTGCAGTTCTTGGAGTCATAGGTTTAGACAAATTAGTTGTAGGTTCAGAAGGATATTTTCCCATGTTTAACACGGAAGAAGCCATCTGATCTGGGGTCATTGGTCGTATGCCTGTATTCTTATTACTGGAAAATGTCCTGTAATTTATAATAGGGGTCGCTTCCGAAGAAGGCTCGATCCTAAGTGTTGTGGTCTTTAACGGATTTCTTTCATATTCCTATTTAAACAGTATATTAAAATATATTATGTACATAATCTTTCGTACTCGTACAAATAGGAATAATTAGCTATAATTAAATATAGCTTAAATTAAATTAATAATAACTGTAATTAAATACTGTATAGACAATTTTTACTTTATTTTTTCAGAGCAGTAGATCAGAAATTATACAGTATAAAGCTACTAAAATTAATCAAAAGAAATTTGTGGATAATAAATATACTAAAATATTATTTTAATTTACTTGTTCTATTTTAAGTAAATTAATTAATACCAAATTATTTTTTTATAAGCCAATACGTAATCAAAATTTTTTAAGACCAATAAATTTTAATATTTATCTGTTAAAAATATCATTACATTGTAGTTTCTAACACCATTTAAACGAATAATTGTGAAAAATACCGAAAACTTTGCAAGAAATAATTTAAAATGTTCAAAATTTTGAAAAACATTAGTTATAAATTAGCATTTAAATTGCAAATTTAGAGAAAGATTTCGAAAATTTGAGAAAGGATTGCACTATTAAACGAGGTTCCGCATTTATCTCGGGTGAATCTAAATGAATGAACTACTTTTCTTACACTGTAATTCGTAAATGAAAGTTTAAAACGATAATTTAGGTTATTTCAAAATGATTTATTTCTGTTAGCTTTTACCATTTAACATTAATACGAGATAAACCATTCATATTAAAACATAACTATAATAATACACATTTTTATTCTTAAAACTATTGTAAGTACAGTAGAATTTCGTTTTCATGGATCACTGGGACTCAATGGATCAATCCGTTGTATCACGAATAACGGATTTCTAACACGCCCAGGAAAGCATCGGTTATTCGAAAAATTTCCGTTTTTTTAACCTTTACGTATAAGAAAAACCTACCTGTGGTTGGGAAATTTATGTTTTTTTTAAATAAAACAATAATACATGCTTTATTTAGAAACCTTTGTTTTTTTGTTTTAAAACAGTTTTATATTACATTATAAAATACTGTTTTAAAACAATGTTTTAAATTTAAAAAAGAATGTTTTATTACATAAACTTAGTAAATAAACTTTTGCTGACTTGTGAACTAAACGTGAGCATGGGAATGGGAATTTTTCTCACTCTCATGGGTCATAAAAGCACGTGACATGCGGCTTTTATCACTAAGAGGAGATTTCCTGATAGCACATGCCAGTTAATACTGTTAGCAATACAGCTAATGTAATATTACTTGGATGGAAAAAACATTATTATTATTATCGTTACTTCTTAAGTAAAAAATGAATGAGTGCAGAAGAAGGGTTTATAATATCTGGAACCAGTACAAACTAATTTCTGGAAATTCAGGAAAACCGGCATGCAGGTGCAATTCAAAATACAGTATGTAGGAAAGAAAAAATTGGATTAGTCGCTAGTACGAAAAAATGTATTGAAGATAACCATCTACAGGATGATATACAGGAATTGCAACATTTTGAACCATTATAAGTTTAAAAATTTTCTATAGCTTGCTATAAAGTTTTCCTGGGTCATAACTCAATTGAATCTATATAGATAGTATTTAGTTCTTCGCCCGAGTTATCTCCATAGCATTACGAAAAAAAAAAAAAAAAACAGTCCTTTTCCAAAAATGTATTGGCTAATACATATATATTGTTATCTATGATCTATGAAAATTTTATTAATTACTTTTGCAGCGAAAGTTTTTTATGACATTACTTTTATAGTGTTCAAAATGACTTGCAACAACTTGGGATCACTGGAGTCACGCAAGCAGCCAAAGACAGATTTCATATGGCTATCACAGACTACCAACTTTTAGCAAATCTTCTGGACCCAATATACCAGAATGTATATTGGGTCCAGACAGAGCTCACAGACAGTACCGGGCCCCCCTCTCCCACAAGAAATAGAGCGCACAAAAAATATAAAACAATAAATAAAACAAAACTAAATAATATGAAAAACTAAAACAGATCTTAATTTTTTATTAATAAAAAATATTTAATCACTGTAAAAAAGAAATAAAAAATGTAAATTATCGGAAGAATCTTATTTGCAAATCTTTTGCTGCACTAACTCTGTGCCATGCTTACTACCGCTAGTCCGTTTTAAAATACTTACGCATTTTAAAACAGACACTATGTCTTCAGTTTTAAAATATTTGGCAAAATCTAGCCCATTTCTGCAACACATGTTTACAGAGTCTGTGTTAACTAATATCACTCCTCTTATATGGTGGCAATCATTACTTGACAGAATTGATGAACATGTTTTAAAATTAGTTACACAGCTGCACACAGCAGTGGCTTCTTCAGCGGGAATTGAAAGAATTTTCTCTACCTATGGACTTGTTCATTTAAAACTTAAAAATTGACTTGGACAGGAAATGACAGCAAAGCTTGTTAAAGTTTTCAAGCACTTAACAAACACTACTGAGCGTTGTACATTTCTGAAAATAAGAAATTCTTCAAGCTGCAGAAGCCACTGCTGTCAATCCTGTTTTGGTATTTGTACTGTACATGAAAATCTTAAAAATACCATTGTATAAGGAAATATTTAAAAATGCTATATGTTATATTAAATAAAACTTTCTGTACATTCTTGAATCATACACTGAAATTTTTCTGTTCTTTTTTTTCTTTTCCTATTTTACTAGATCAAGTATTTTATTTCCAAAAAAACCATGTTTTTAAATATTTTAAAACATTTATTTTAAAAAAATGTTTTAAATCCGATGCCTATGTTTTAAAGCATGTTTTAATAAATGTTTTAAAACATCTTTTTTAAATCATGCCAACCCTGCCTGTAACTTACTTGAAATTATTCAGTTTCTTAAGAATAAAGAATTCTATTCTTTATTCTATAGAAACACATATGTTACGAGATTGTATATTATGCTGTACTGTACGACAAAGCTGTTCGAAACTGTATGTATTCTAAACACAAAAAAAAGGCAAAGTATGTTCATTAGCACTTTACTTGACTTCACGAGTGCTAAAAACTCGTCCATCTTGATTTGTTTTCATGCCACTTTTCTGCTTATTGAATATAACAACCGCTTAATATTAGCAATGTCATGTAGTATACATTGCTAATATTAGGCGGAAATTCGAAATCTGTTCGTTATGCGACACTCGTCAGGAAGGTCTTTACGACTTGAAAAGACTCGAGAACATCGCTAAATTTCGTCATTACACTTGGACCAGCATCAGAACATTGGGCGACTCCTCCTTAATTGTATCAGCTTGCTGAATCTCTTCGTACAATTCTTCGATTGTACAGAACATATCCCAGATATAACAAGTGCATCATCGAACTCTACAAATTCCTGGAAACAGCCAAATATTAACTAAACATTGAAAAAATACGAAGTTTATAATAGATACGGTTAGAAAAAAATCCGTTATTCCGAATTACGGATACACTAAAAGCGGGTCAAATTGTTAATACATTAATTTGGAGGGACCTGGGGAAAACATTCGTTATTCCGAGAAATTCATTGTTCCCGAGCTGTTAAAATGAGATTCTACTATACATTATATTAGTATATAGTAGAATCTTTATTTGTTAGCTTCATATTACTGTATTTGGAAGAGCTCGAGCAATTCAGTTAATCTCAACCAGTTTGCTAAAATGTTTCCGCAATTTAACGAAAATTCTTATAATTTTTTTAAATGATGCGCTTGTTTCTTGCAATGTTTCCATTAAACGAGGTTTTACTGTAACAGAAACTATGAAGTAAAGACATACGAATAGGCTCTACTGTATTTAAAAAGCGTTCAACATATGTTTAAAGTAGCACATTTAAGTTATGATCACGATCTGTAATAATGTATAATGAACCTATATCAGTTTTTTTCTGGTATACTGGCTGCAAGGACCCGCTTCGCTGGGTTTTTATTTGTTCGTACATTTGTATGTAATATAGTTTTTGTTTTTTATATATAAAAGACTGTTTTTCTAAATAATCTAGAATCTAGCTGCAAGGACCCGCTTCGCTGGGTTTTTATTTGTGGGCAAAAAGTAACGATAGTGAAGATTAAGATTATAGCCAATCTTACCCGTTTTCACAGAATGCAAGAAATAAGTCCTCTGTTTCTAGACTAATTAGAGACCTGGTCCCGATTCTATTTCTGAACGTCTCCTGTTCACGTCCAGTCAAACGAACTATTTTCAACGTTTCTGGAACGTTTACAATCGTTCTATAATCGAACCAATATTCGAATTTTATGTTCGAATTAAATTCGAACAAACTCGAACATTGTTCGAATTAAATTCGGACAAATTCGAACAAATTCGAACATAACATTCGAAATAGAAAACCATTTTCAACCACTTTCAGCCCCATATCTCGCGCACCCTTATAGCTATCGAGACGCAACCCCCATAGTGCACGAATGGAGGCTTGGGGCTACCACCACATACAAACAGCATTCATGTGCGATGTGTAATTTTTGTGGAAAAGTGAAATATAGGGACACACACGTCCATTTTTATATATATAGATATAGATATAGATTTAGGCTTACCAGGTAAAAAATTATAAAAGAACAAATTGTTCCGGAAAGGAGTTGAATTTGTTTCAGTTTGTTTCATTACGGATGTGTTTCAACAGGCTTGAAATAAAAGCATAATAATTTAATGAAATAAATATTTTACTACATAAAGAAATTATCATTCGGAGTTTGTTAATGTTAACATCAAAAAGAGAAAACATTTTTAAAAATCAAAATGAAGACGTATTCAAAATGGAGGCTACGGGTACATCGTTTTTAAAATAAACCTATCGAGATTTTCTACTTGAAATTACAATAAACATAAATTTTGAAATCGTATTATTTGCAAAATGACACGTTTAAATATACAAATAACTTACATTTTTCGTTAAACGATCGTAATCATTGTATCCAGAATACAAATCGTCGTCTTTTGCTGAATGAATATCTTCCATTTTCTTTGACCAAACTAAGAAAAGTCTAAGCGTCCAAATCCATCATGGCGTCATTAGAATTATTATTTTTTTTTTTTTTTAACTTTCCGCTAAATAAATAGCTATTAAATGATATTAAGCAACTGATATTTAATAATATAAATTGAAATCGGCAAACGTACTTGACAAAAAATATTATTATAAAATATTAAAATTGGTGATTGGCAACGTTACATTGATATACGTGATTCGAAAATCAGTGTGTTGATATTTTAGTGTTAGGGACATTACTTTTTCTAATGAAAAATAGATTTTAAATTAGAACTGTTACTATTAACTCAACGAATATTAATATAGAATAATATATTGCTTTTTGTCCTTGATTCTATTTAACACTCAGTCTAAATAAATAGACACATGCACATCCGGGCTTATCACACCAGTGAATGAGATTAATTCACAAATTCTTTAATGAGTTATAACATAAAACTCTACAATAAACTATGGCTCTTTTAACGTGTACATAATAAAGAACACTCAAAATGCATTTCAGACACAATAAATAGTCCCTCTTCAGTTGGTGTTCATACATCAATATACACGACGGCCGGATGGCCGAGCGGTGAAGATGGAGCCTACCGCTCTGGGGAATCCGGAATCGAATCCGGACGGGTCGAAAAATTTCCAGGAATTTTTCGGGGGTGGTCCAACCGGATATATCGATCCCCGTCTCTCACCACCCGGCCGCTCCATTGTGGGTCTGGCCGAACCCATAATGAGCCTGCTACAAGAGACTCTCTTAGTGCCCATAGGGCGAAAAGAGTTTAAACAAAAGTCAATACTGTATACATTATAAAATACATTACCGTTAAAAAACGTTGTAAACATGACGACTTCATAAATATCACAGATGATATCTCATAAGTGTAATGGTTTCACAATCATCTTTTCTTAGTCTTGAAACACTGATACAAATTACCAAAATTACTATTTCTATAATTAAAGTACTATTAATGTAAAGCGAGGGACATATACTCACAATAGAAACTTCGGCTGAATTGACAAAAACATTTTATAACATAAATGAAATACTGCGCAGGTACAACGCACTCTAATTTGTATATTTATTCACTTCAATTGTTACCAACTATTACGTCATTACTTATTAATTTATTTTTTTTATACCATCCTACATCTAATCATACTCCCAAATTGTCATTAATTCTTTACAATCAGTTAAAATACTTTTTAAATTCTTGCAGTGTTTTAATAGCGTTTCTGTTTTTAAATTATATATATTATATAAGAATTGAAAATAGTTGCTACGGTGACTAGTTGTTCAAATCTAGCATCTAATGCATTTAGTGATTGATCCATTGTAAAAACTATCTTATATTTTTCTTTGGGTTCTTCGATCCGTTCATCCCGTGCTTTGTATGAGATTCTTTCTTCTTAAGTGGTGTTGTGGTATTGTTAATTCAAAAGTAGTCTCAGCGTCAATTTCGTCAGCCAGTTCTCTTACATCAACAATAGTTATTATTCAAGGACTTATCCGATCGAAGATCCTTATGAAATTATTTGCAGTTTTGTAAAAGATCAAGTGCAGATGCTAGATCAAAATCTTTTGTTTGCATCAGCTTGCTTATTGGATTAATACAGTTTTTAATATTTATAATAATCTTACAGATAATAATATTTTATACCAAATAACTATTGAACACAAAAACTTAAACAGTTTAATACGATTTTATAAACCCGAAGCTTCGTCTCTTGTTAAATTATCAATTTCCTGGTTTTTATAAATGCTTAGCAAAGTGTCATATACATCTCCCATATGAAAGCGCTTTAAGGCTTCTATCTTACTCTTCCATCTAGTATCAAACTCAATGTTTCAAATTTAATCCGTGAAGATGTTTTAAAAGTATTGCCCATCGAAAAGTAGATGCCGAAAAAATAAATATATTTTTGGACCATATTGAAGAAATTGGCGGCATTCGAGAATACTTTTGTCATATCATTAACCAATAGATTGAGAGAGTGGCTACTACACGCAACGTAGAATGCTCGCGAATTTAAATTTTTAATTCTACATTGTTTGAGGCTCTGGACAGGTCCGAACCCTCACTAAAATTCGCGTTAAAATAATTGTTTTAGAGAAAATAATATATTAGTTAGAAATACATTTTTTATATGAAAACGCGACGCTAACTTTTAAACAATAGAAGAATGTAAGTCCGTCGACCATTTCCGGTTGGAGATCGAATTAAACTTCGATTTTGACCTCTCCCGCGCCCCCGAAAGGTTTCGAATTGTCATCAGGTGACGACGGGAGACCAATCGGAAAGGGGAATCTGAGAGAAAACAGATAAAACCCCGGAAATTCGAGGACGCGACGGCTTCTTCTCCCGAAAGTTCCAAGTGACGGATCTGTTGTTGTGTGTGTGTCTCGCACCCATCTTCGTCTCCATCTCCCGACCTCGGATCGACATCTTTCCATCAACGGAAGTCGACCGCATCGTCCCGGAGTCGTCGAGACGTGATGGAATGGTTCATTCGCGAACAAGGGACACTCCTTCAAAATGGGACTATCTTGGAAAGGAGAGGAAGACCCAGAGGCCGCAGCCGCCGCAGAACTTCCAAGATCGCGGAAATCTTGTAAGCTTCTTTCGTGTTTAATAAACGGTTGTGTTGTTTGTAAACGAAGCATCTATCTCTGACTCAACTGCTTCCACATATCGTTGATTGTTACCGCTCGGCAGTCCAAACGGCAAGGGAGACGATGACGATACATATCACCTATTATCGTTCGTCGCGAGTTTTTAAATCTCCCCCCTCGGCCCCCACAATTGCATCTTGCTCTATCGTCCCTCATAGTGGACCGGTTGTCATATCCCTGCCCTGTAATATCCTGCAAATTTAAATCCAAATCATTAAGTTCTCCAATAATAATTCCAGACATTTGTTTCCCTGTGGACGTTTCAACTGGAGAAAGCCCAAAAAGCTTTCATTAATTTCTATTTCAAACTCATTGGAATGAGATTTATTACTTGAAACATATCTGATTACAGGAGACATTTGCTAACGTCAGGAGAGCAATCTAAAATTATGGAATAGTATTTGCCTTTATTTCAATACAATGGTATTTTATACTTTTATGCAGCAGGTCTATTATCTCGTTTTGTATATTTTTCCCAAAATAGTGAGCTTTAGTCTCCTTTCTCTTGAGCACTCTACTCACGTGTTCTTCCATAGTGAGATCAAATTCAGATAGCAGCTATTTTTAAAAAGTTACCGTTATTAAGCTCAAACAATTTTTCGCTTATACCTTGAAAGCCAGACAATTTTTACAAAACATTTTAATGATTGCTACAATTCTTAGAAGCATCTCGTACCAATGGTTTGTTTCAGCATTAATAATTCTTTGAGCAGCCTCATCGATAGTTTTACAACACTTTAACCTTTTATCTCAGGTTTAACCATGATTTTTGGATCTGAATATGATTTTTAAAAATTTTATGATCTTTTAAAATTTCAACGAGGTGCTTCCAACTTTTAAAACTCTTTTCAAAGAGAACTGATCACACAGCCGAAAATTTTGCAGCAAAAGCAGTATATGTAGTTTTCTGCTATAGAGTACACTAGCCAGTCTCTTACAACTTATTCTTCATTGCAAAAAATTCGCATATAATAATCTGCGCTAAATTTTCGACCAGTGTCAACGGAAGGAAATTTGTAATTATACAATGGCTTAGATGGTCCTTGCCTTACTAAAAATCTTTCGGCATCACCTAAAATTCTTGGCCACAATGCTGGATCTGTACTTAAAGTTCGTAGGGCGCTTTCCGTAGGTGCCAGATTGATGCCAATTTTTATAGTACTTTCATTTATTGGCAGAGTGGTGCCAGTTCCAGTTATCAATAGTTTAGAAATATTGTCCATTTGTCAATATCATCCATTTGTTATCATCACTTTCTGACGTGTTTTCTTTTATAACCAAATTTGATGTTGGATTCTGAGTCGTCTTTTGTCTTGGTACTACCACTGTTTTTATACTCTGTAATAATTCTTTAAAGCGCCAGCTTGTTTTTTTCTTTGAGCTTTCTTTTCCATCCTTCGTCTTTTGTACTGGTAACAAGACAGTTTTCTTTGTCCGTCAAACATTCTGAAATATCTTAAATTAAACAATGTAAAATATAACATAATAATAATAATAATAACTAAAAATAAAGATTTATCCTTCCTAAAAAAAGCTAAAACCGTAAGTATCACACAATATAAGAAATATTTGATTTGATAACGCAAAACGTTGACCAAATAAAGAAATAAATAATTAACAAAATCGGGACTATTTAGACATAGAACCATCCTTTAATTAATTAATTAATTAATTAACAAATAGCAGACGTTGATGTTATTTTATATTTAAGAAATAAAAATTATTTCCTAGACCCTAAAATTACGTCACTTTTATCGACGAGTAAGGGCTGTTTCACACTATGACCGACTGGACAGACTGGCGGTTTAGATTTATCCAATCTACGTCGAAGTTAGAAAATGGCGGAAAGTATAGATTTCCCGGAAGCTTTAATAAACGAAGTCAGAACATATCGGTGACTTTATGATATTCGGCGAGCCGATTATAATGACAACATAAAAAAAAATAATTCCTGGACGGAGATTTTCAAGAAACTAAACGTTGTAGGTATGTGATTGACTAATCTAATAATGACGCGATATATCTAAGTGCATGATCGCTTTCCATGACGGCCATGTTTTCTGTTTTATTTAAAAAACTTACCATGATTGCCTAGTGTATTGATCTATAACACGCGTTTTGATTGGTCCTCATGAGTCGGCCACCGACATATAATCGTACAGTACTTAGTGTGAATGCTTTTACTACTAGTCGGTCCGATTATAAAATCGGTCGGTTCGGTCCAGTCGGTCATAGTGTGAAACAGTCCTAACCCCGTCTTAAACAGACCTCTCGGTAAAAATATTGTTTTTCCCTGTTCTATAAACTTTTATTGCTTAAAACGCATAGAGAATTTAACAAAATATCTTTGAATTTATAATTAAATTAAGAATTAATTAAATTAAATAATAAATTTAGAATAATTTTAAAAAATTGTATCTATCAAACTAAACAGCTTAATATATTTACAGGTGTACAGTACATACAGTACTTCCATTTAAAAATTAACAAATCACACTAAACTATAAATTATCAAATATTTTTCTATAAATTCAAACAGCTTCCACATAATATAAAATCTTGCATTTGTTATCATGCCGACGTATTAGCATGAATAATGCTATTGTGTAATGAAACCGTACGTTTATAATTAATTAAAGGTAATAAACAAGTCGATGCATCGTATTCCTTCCTATTCCTGTTTCAAACAAGTGTATGCAGCACCCTGGTGTGTTGTTCTATATTGTGCGTGACTTAGATACCTATTTTTTTTTTGTTAATTAACGAAACATGCTGCTTTTTTATGATTGTTTTCTTCAAAATTAAGAATTGCAAATAGTTTTTAGCCTTTACGCAAAAATAGTAAATACGAAATGTAAATTTCATGGTAAATTTAGTCAAGGAAAAAATCGACAAATATAAATTTCGATTAATTAAGTATTTAACTTATAAATCTTTCCTCACTTTCACAACCAAAATGCCACTCTTTAGATTTGCCGCCCGGACAAACGTCCGGGTTGTTCGCCTCTAGACCGGGCCCTACAATAATCATCAAAGAATTTGCGAATTAATTTCATTCACTGGTGTGATAAGCCCATATGTATATGTGTCTATTTATTTAGACTAAGTGTTAAATAGAGTTAAATAAATTTATAACTAGTGGCGCTCCTTCTCTCTAAAAAAAGAAAAATTAAAAATTTAAGAGAAAAAGAGAAAGTTTAAATATTCGACATTTTATATACTATAATTCTATATATATAATATTTTAATGATTGCTACAATTCTTAGAAGCACCTCGTACCAATGGTTTGTTTCAGCATTAATAATTCTTTGAGCAGCCTCATCGATAGTTTTACAACACTTTAACCTTTTATCTCAGGTTTAACCATGATTTTTGGATCTGAATATGATTTTTAAAAATTTTATGATCTTTTAAAGTTTCAACGAGGTGCTTCCAACTTTTAAAACACTCTTTTCAAAGAGAACTGATCACACAGCCGAAAATTTTGCAGCAAAAGCAGTATATGTAGTTTTCTGCTATAGAGTACACTAGCCAGTCTCTTACAACTTATTCTTCATTGCAAAAAATTCGCATATAATAATCTGCGCTAAATTTTCGACCAGTGTCAACGGAAGGAAATTTGTAATTATACAATGGCTTAGATGGTCCTTGCCTTACTAAANCTGGTCCCGATTCTATTTCTGAACGTCTCCTGTTCACGTCCAGTCAAACGAACTATTTTCAACGTTTCTGGAACGTTTACAATCGTTCTATAATCGAACCAATATTCGAATTTTATGTTCGAATTAAATTCGAACAAATTCGAACATAACATTCGAAATAGAAAACCATTTTCAACCACTTTCAGCCCCATATCTCGCGCACCCTTATAGCTATCGAGACGCAACCCCCATAGTGCACGAATGGAGGCTTGGGGCTACCACCACATACAAACAGCATTCATGTGCGATGTGTAATTTTTGTGGAAAAGTGAAATATAGGGACACACACGTCCATTTTTATATATATAGATATAGATATAGATTTAGGCTTACCAGGTAAAAAATTATAAAAGAACAAATTGTTCCGGAAAGGAGTTGAATTTGTTTCAGTTTGTTTCATTACGGATGTGTTTCAACAGGCTTGAAATAAAAGCATAATAATTTAATGAAATAAATATTTTACTACATAAAGAAATTATCATTCGGAGTTTGTTAATGTTAACATCAAAAAGAGAAAACATTTTTAAAAATCAAAATGAAGACGTATTCAAAATGGAGGCTACGGGTACATCGTTTTTAAAATAAACCTATCGAGATTTTCTACTTGAAATTACAATAAACATAAATTTTGAAATCGTATTATTTGCAAAATGACACGTTTAAATATACAAATAACTTACATTTTTCGTTAAACGATCGTAATCATTGTATCCAGAATACAAATCGTCGTCTTTTGCTGAATGAATATCTTCCATTTTCTTTGACCAAACTAAGAAAAGTCTAAGCGTCCAAATCCATCATGGCGTCATTAGAATTATTATTTTTTTTTTTTTTTAACTTTCCGCTAAATAAATAGCTATTAAATGATATTAAGCAACTGATATTTAATAATATAAATTGAAATCGGCAAACGTACTTGACAAAAAATATTATTATAAAATATTAAAATTGGTGATTGGCAACGTTACATTGATATACGTGATTCGAAAATCAGTGTGTTGATATTTTAGTGTTAGGGACATTACTTTTTCTAATGAAAAATAGATTTTAAATTAGAACTGTTACTATTAACTCAACGAATATTAATATAGAATAATATATTGCTTTTTGTCCTTGATTCTATTTAACACTCAGTCTAAATAAATAGACACATGCACATCCGGGCTTATCACACCAGTGAATGAGATTAATTCACAAATTCTTTAATGAGTTATAACATAAAACTCTACAATAAACTATGGCTCTTTTAACGTGTACATAATAAAGAACACTCAAAATGCATTTCAGACACAATAAATAGTCCCTCTTCAGTTGGTGTTCATACATCAATATACACGACGGCCGGATGGCCGAGCGGTGAAGATGGAGCCTACCGCTCTGGGGAATCCGGAATCGAATCCGGACGGGTCGAAAAATTTCCAGGAATTTTTCGGGGGTGGTCCAACCGGATATATCGATCCCCGTCTCTCACCACCCGGCCGCTCCATTGTGGGTCTGGCCGAACCCATAATGAGCCTGCTACAAGAGACTCTCTTAGTGCCCATAGGGCGAAAAGAGTTTAAACAAAAGTCAATACTGTATACATTATAAAATACATTACCGTTAAAAAACGTTGTAAACATGACGACTTCATAAATATCACAGATGATATCTCATAAGTGTAATGGTTTCACAATCATCTTTTCTTAGTCTTGAAACACTGATACAAATTACCAAAATTACTATTTCTATAATTAAAGTACTATTAATGTAAAGCGAGGGACATATACTCACAATAGAAACTTCGGCTGAATTGACAAAAACATTTTATAACATAAATGAAATACTGCGCAGGTACAACGCACTCTAATTTGTATATTTATTCACTTCAATTGTTACCAACTATTACGTCATTACTTATTAATTTATTTTTTTTATACCATCCTACATCTAATCATACTCCCAAATTGTCATTAATTCTTTACAATCAGTTAAAATACTTTTTAAATTCTTGCAGTGTTTTAATAGCGTTTCTGTTTTTAAATTATATATATTATATAAGAATTGAAAATAGTTGCTACGGTGACTAGTTGTTCAAATCTAGCATCTAATGCATTTAGTGATTGATCCATTGTAAAAACTATCTTATATTTTTCTTTGGGTTCTTCGATCCGTTCATCCCGTGCTTTGTATGAGATTCTTTCTTCTTAAGTGGTGTTGTGGTATTGTTAATTCAAAAGTAGTCTCAGCGTCAATTTCGTCAGCCAGTTCTCTTACATCAACAATAGTTATTATTCAAGGACTTATCCGATCGAAGATCCTTATGAAATTATTTGCAGTTTTGTAAAAGATCAAGTGCAGATGCTAGATCAAAATCTTTTGTTTGCATCAGCTTGCTTATTGGATTAATACAGTTTTTAATATTTATAATAATCTTACAGATAATAATATTTTATACCAAATAACTATTGAACACAAAAACTTAAACAGTTTAATACGATTTTATAAACCCGAAGCTTCGTCTCTTGTTAAATTATCAATTTCCTGGTTTTTATAAATGCTTAGCAAAGTGTCATATACATCTCCCATATGAAAGCGCTTTAAGGCTTCTATCTTACTCTTCCATCTAGTATCAAACTCAATGTTTCAAATTTAATCCGTGAAGATGTTTTAAAAGTATTGCCCATCGAAAAGTAGATGCCGAAAAAATAAATATATTTTTGGACCATATTGAAGAAATTGGCGGCATTCGAGAATACTTTTGTCATATCATTAACCAATAGATTGAGAGAGTGGCTACTACACGCAACGTAGAATGCTCGCGAATTTAAATTTTTAATTCTACATTGTTTGAGGCTCTGGACAGGTCCGAACCCTCACTAAAATTCGCGTTAAAATAATTGTTTTAGAGAAAATAATATATTAGTTAGAAATACATTTTTTATATGAAAACGCGACGCTAACTTTTAAACAATAGAAGAATGTAAGTCCGTCGACCATTTCCGGTTGAAGATCGAATTAAACTTCGATTTTGACCTCTCCCGCGCCCCCGAAAGGTTTCGAATTGTCATCAGGTGACGAGGAGAGACCAATTGGAAAGGGGAATCTGAGAGAAAACAGATAAAACCCCGGAAATTCGAGGACGCGACGGCTTCTTCTACCGAAAGTTCCAAGTGACGGACCTGTTGTTGTGTGTGTGTCTCGCACCCATCTTCGTCTCCATCTCCCGACCTCGGATCGACATCTTTTCATCAACGGAAGTCGACCGCATCGTCCCGGAGTCATCGAGACGTGATGGAATGGTTCATTCGCGAACAAGGGACACTATTTCAAAATGGGACTATCTTGGAAAGGAGAGGAAGACCCAGAGGCCGCAGCCGCCGCAGTACTTCCAAGATCGCGGAAATCTTGTAAGCTTCTTTCGTGTTTAATAAACGGTTGTGTTGTTTGTAAACGAAGCATCTATCTCTGACTCAACTGCTTCCACATGTCGTTGAT
>NW_019384382.1:651630-659845 GCF_000671375.1 Centruroides sculpturatus
TATATATATATATATATATATAATGTCAAATATTTAATTAATGATGGATTGAGTGAATGTACATATTATTTACAAATAAATTTTATATAGGGAGAAGGTGATATTATGGAACCCTGCAGGTATTATGGAACCCTTCCATTTCAAACTGATAATAAAGGCGAACTGTAGCAGATTGTGGCTGAACTGCACTAGGCAGACATCCATAGCAAGGAGAAAACCCGTTTCACTTCAGTTAAACGGTTGTCCGTAGTAAATTAGCATATTTGTGTTTTTCGAAATTCGAAAGTTTTGAACGGTAAGTGAATTTAATTATTTCTAAAATATAAATCGTGTAATTGTAGGTTCATTGGTGCATGTATTCCGTTCCAGAGACTTAGGGGTGCATATTGTTCTGTGTGATGTTCACGTTTTTTAAAATTTGGTCTTCACAGACATAAGTTAATTCAAGATGGCAATGCGTAAAATACGGTCCCCGTTGGTGCTTTTCAGAGCCGGCCCTACCATAGGGCGAACGGAGCAGCCGCTCCAGGCGCTAAGTCCTTGGGGGCGCCTCAATGGCAAAGAAAATTAAAGGGTATAAATTAGGGGCAATCAAGGGGGCGCCATAATAGGATCTCGCTCCATTCTAAAACTTGCCTCGGGCCGGCACTGGTGCTTTTAATATGGAACCCGTCTAATTTTTGTATAAGTATGTCGTAGAGGAATGAAAAAATAGAAAGAAAATGAAAAAAAGTAAAAATAGATACCTAACACTATAGAAGCATTGTATTTGTGATTTTTGTAAATGATTAGCTTCTTCTTTGTACATTTCTTTATTATTATTTTTATTAAATCATTTTTGCGATAAAATACATTGGAGTAAATAATTTTGTAATTATTTAACATTCTTTGTACTTTCCTATTTGTTTTTGGATACATTAAAGCATTTTTTGAAAACATGCATTAAGGTTCCATATTACCACCCGGTTTTCCCTAAGCCTACTTTCTGACTTTTTGTGCAGAAGCCTTCAAAAACCATACTTATAGTTACACTAACGATAAATCCAATTAGGAACATCTAGTTTAATAGTTACCAGTACTTTTCGCACAAAAAATGTGGGGGGGAGGAAAATGTAGTTATGATACCTTGTTTACAATTCACTATAATGAAAATGGAGTTCCATAATACCATCTTTTCCTGTACTTTTTTCACTCAAACAATCTTTAAAATAACGTGTAAAAATTGTAATTTAAGAACAGTTAATATTAAATCTACAACATCTAATGAAATAAAAGTGAAATCTTTAGAAAAAAAATTATTGGAAAAGAGAAAGAATAAATTAAAAGTGAACAGAAAATAAAAAAATAATAATTTGGATTCTTTTTGTCATAAAGTAAATCGAGTCGTTACTTAAACTTCAAAATTTAATATACAGGGTGTCCCATAAATTTGTAAATAGTTTAAAAATTCATAAAAGTTGAAAGAATTGGTATATTTGAATGCGGTTTGCGTGAAAGTTATTGTCACGAAGGAGGATTTTTTTGGGTAGAGAAAAAGGAAATAGTTCAAATTTTTGTCGATAGAGGGCGCTGAACGCAAGAAAATCACTGGAATTGTGCAAATCTGAGTTTTATAAAATGCAGGGTGTACGATTAACAGTTCATTTCTGAATTTTCCTGTTACTGGCGCTGACATACGATTTTCATTATGATGTTGACGTTGGTGGATAAAGCACTATTGGTGAAGTTGTTTTATCTCAGGCACGAATCACCGACTGAAACTTTACGAAGGTTTAGGACACACAAGACAATGAAAAAAGGTTCAGGTCCAATCACTCCTGTCGGGTTGGTTACCCTAGTACGACGTTTCGAAGAAACGGGAAGTTTGTGTAATTGCCCACGCAGTGGTGCATCACGTTTATCAGAGGTCCGTACCTTTGATGTGGCTTCGCAAATGGAGACTAAGTCCTGAGTGTACCGCAATAGCCCATCTTTAGTGCAGTTAAAGGACGCCATTTGCCACGAAATCTTCTGCATCCATCCGGATCTGCTACATGCTGCAGTTAGTGGTGTCACTCGCTTGCAAACTATCATTTGTGGTGATGGCGGACACATAGAACAAGTGCTCTAGTGCTGTGATATGCGTGTAAGTGTAAACATTTGCCTGCATGCAATAAACGTAATTTTCCCGTGGAATTCCAGTGATTTTCTTTCGTTCAGCTCTCTCTATCGACAAAAATTTGAACTATTTCTTTTTTCTCTACCCAAAAAAATCCCCCTTTGTGAGAATAACTTTTACTCAAACCGCATTCATATATACCAATTATTTCAACTTTTATGAATTTTTAAACTATTTACAAATTTATGGAACACCCTGCACTTTTTTAAATAATCAAAACAGAATTTTAAAATAGCCATGGAATTTGGAATAAGAATAAAAAAGCAAATTGCTATTAATTTGTACAATCTGTACAATGTGTGATCTTTTAATTACATTACATTTACGATAAGTTTTGCTTGTTTAATTTAATAATTATAAAAAATATATTTGCATTATGCAACTACTACACGATAACTAAAGATGTCCCTCGAATCATGCCAGGCAGTCATTCGGACAGTCTGATCTCAAAGTCATAAATAGTACATACAAGCAAAATTAAGCCAGGTAGTGAAAAGAGGTCAAATGATCACTATAGAGCTATCAAACCTTGAAACATTTTTATGCTAAGGTAACTATAAACACAGTCAATGTCAGTAATGACAAAAACAGAATGTACATTACGTGCAATGAAGTAATGTATTATAGCTATTATGAAGCATGTTATAAAAAATATTAGGTTATGTGGACAGTTATACGCTTATAGATGAATAACTGTCTACATAACCTCATATTTGCTTTGTTTTGTCTTAACTGAATGCGCTTTACGTTCGTCGATACTGCTATTATGAATTCTTTAAGGGAAGATCGTCATAACTTCATATGTCTAGGTATGTCTATATAAATCATATATAATCTGTTCGGCATAAGATTTATTTTTGCCTCTAAAAAATTAAACTCACAAAATTGTCCTGCGTCTTATATGTAAAGTTGTATCTTCTGAAGGATGATAAATCCCCAAACAGTTTTCTGTAGATTATAAAAATGTCATTGTTTAATTAAACATATCATTTTATTTTAATTTATTTTTATTTTTTATTTTTTGTTAGCGTTTGCATGTATTCATGTTTAATATTTTAATGGTAAATTTTAATTGTAATTAACTTCCTTTAATTTTGAAAATAGAAATGAGTTTTATTTTAAAAAATTAAAAAGGCTAATAAGTAGTAAAATCTTTATTAAGTCTGACGAGATATAACACGATTTGTATCTCCCCACTCCGTTGACTTTTAACCACCAAAATTTAATGGTATCAAAGCCCATCAGTGTCCCAATAGATGAAACCACTGAACACTGGTAGTTGATCGTGGGTTCGCGCCTTGCCAACGGGCTGACCACGTGGAGTTTTTCAGGTTTTTCTTTACGTTATTAAAACGCACATTCGCAGCTGTAAGACACACGTGTGAGTTTTGAAAAGTTAATTTCGTCACAACATCGTGCGTGTGAAATGCATGTCGTAAAGATCAATGTAAATTTGACAGTAATCGTAAACTCGATTGACATGTAGCGTGCGACGAGTTTGCAATCGGTCCATGGATTACAGATTATATTTCTGCAATCGGTCCATGGATTACAGCTGAGATATTACAGATTATATTTCCGCACTTTAAGTGCGGAAATATAATCTGTAATATCTCAGCTTATAGATCGAATTTCAAAATTCCGGTTTCGTCACGACATCGGCCTTGCCTAGTTATATAGTACATATTTGCAAAAGATCATGTTTAATGGTCGCACGGTTGCTTTAGTATCACAGACAAACCACTTATGAAGAGCTCCACTCAAAAATACGATAATAAACAACTGCTGCCGATTTATATCTTTAAAAGGAAAATTAGCATTTAATAATTAAAGTTTGAAACAGCAACACTTCTGGGCTGCTGATGGCATTATGCAACTACTACACGATAGAAACAGGTTATGCAAGCCCCTGCACGTGACAACACTCTCTGGAACGAGCATGTCACCATTTCCCCGGCACCGCTATTAAATTTCCAACCCTCGTATATACATAAATAAAATTTAATACAAATTTGCAAATTTTTAATTGACATAAAGTTTTCAACGTGTACCAATGATTTATCGTCAGTGCCTGGAAATATTTATAGAAAAAAATGTATAATAATTAAAAAACTACTTATTAATTATCGTAGTTTGTTTTTTTTTTATTCTTAATTATTGTTTTATAATAAATCGCGTGGTATTAAGAATACAGTTAATATTGAATTTTTGTATACGAATTGTAAAGTTTGTTATTAAAAACCATACACGATTTCATTTTTAATCCTAAAAATAACACCAGATATTTTTTATTGACGATGTTGCATGTAAATGATATTAAATATCATTGCTATGGAATATTAAATATCTTATTACAAATTATATTTTAAAATGTAAAGCGTAGAATATGCTTACTATAAAGTATATTTTGAACGTAAATGTTTGCAGATTTTTCAAGTGACAAGAAAAAATTTTTGAACTGGATGTGGTAACTATGTCAAGAGAACTATCGAAAATTTCCTCAACATTTCAGTTATTAAAATATCAAAAGCATAAAATAAATCGCGAAAAAATGAAATATAATTATTATTTTTAATATAGAAGTCTAAAAACACTTAACTTTATTANATAAACGGTTGTGTTGTTTGTAAACGAAGCATCTATCTCTGACTCAACTGCTTCCACATATCGTTGATTGTTACCGCTCGGCAGTCCAAACGGCAAGGGAGACGATGACGATACATATCACCTATTATCGTTCGTCGCGAGTTTTTAAATCTCCCCCCTCGGCCCCCACAATTGCATCTTGCTCTATCGTCCCTCATAGTGGACCGGTTGTCATATCCCTGCCCTGTAATATCCTGCAAATTTAAATCCAAATCATTAAGTTCTCCAATAATAATTCCAGACATTTGTTTCCCTGTGGACGTTTCAACTGGAGAAAGCCCAAAAAGCTTTCATTAATTTCTATTTCAAACTCATTGGAATGAGATTTATTACTTGAAACATATCTGATTACAGGAGACATTTGCTAACGTCAGGAGAGCAATCTAAAATTATGGAATAGTATTTGCCTTTATTTCAATACAATGGTATTTTATACTTTTATGCAGCAGGTCTATTATCTCGTTTTGTATATTTTTCCCAAAATAGTGAGCTTTAGTCTCCTTTCTCTTGAGCACTCTACTCACGTGTTCTTCCATAGTGAGATCAAATTCAGATAGCAGCTATTTTTAAAAAGTTACCGTTATTAAGCTCAAACAATTTTTCGCTTATACCTTGAAAGCCAGACAATTTTTACAAAACATTTTAATGATTGCTACAATTCTTAGAAGCACCTCGTACCAATGGTTTGTTTCAGCATTAATAATTCTTTGAGCAGCCTCATCGATAGTTTTACAACACTTTAACCTTTTATCTCAGGTTTAACCATGATTTTTGGATCTGAATATGATTTTTAAAAATTTTATGATCTTTTAAAGTTTCAACGAGGTGCTTCCAACTTTTAAAACTCTTTTCAAAGAGAACTGATCACACAGCCGAAAATTTTGCAGCAAAAGCAGTATATGTAGTTTTCTGCTATAGAGTACACTAGCCAGTCTCTTACAACTTATTCTTCATTGCAAAAAATTCGCATATAATAATCTGCGCTAAATTTTCGACCAGTGTCAACGGAAGGAAATTTGTAATTATACAATGGCTTAGATGGTCCTTGCCTTACTAAAAATCTTTCGGCATCACCTAAAATTCTTGGCCACAATGCTGGATCTGTACTTAAAGTTCGTAGGGCGCTTTCCGTAGGTGCCAGATTGATGCCAATTTTTATAGTACTTTCATTTATTGGCAGAGTGGTGCCAGTTCCAGTTATCAATAGTTTAGAAATATTGTCCATTTGTCAATATCATCCATTTGTTATCATCACTTTCTGACGTGTTTTCTTTTATAACCAAATTTGATGTTGGATTCTGAGTCGTCTTTTGTCTTGGTACTACCACTGTTTTTATACTCTGTAATAATTCTTTAAAGCGCCAGCTTGTTTTTTTCTTTGAGCTTTCTTTTCCATCCTTCGTCTTTTGTACTGGTAACAAGACAGTTTTCTTTGTCCGTCAAACATTCTGAAATATCTTAAATTAAACAATGTAAAATATAACATAATAATAATAATAATAACTAAAAATAAAGATTTATCCTTCCTAAAAAAAGCTAAAACCGTAAGTATCACACAATATAAGAAATATTTGATTTGATAACGCAAAACGTTGACCAAATAAAGAAATAAATAATTAACAAAATCGGGACTATTTAGACATAGAACCATCCTTTAATTAATTAATTAATTAATTAACAAATAGCAGACGTTGATGTTATTTTATATTTAAGAAATAAAAATTATTTCCTAGACCCTAAAATTACGTCACTTTTATCGACGAGTAAGGGCTGTTTCACACTATGACCGACTGGACAGACTGGCGGTTTAGATTTATGCAATCTACGTCGAAGTTAGAAAATGGCGGAAAGTATAGATTTCCCGGAAGCTTTAATAAACGAAGTCAGAACATATCGGTGACTTTATGATATTCGGCGAGCCGATTATAATGACAACATAAAAAAAAATAATTCCTGGACGGAGATTTTCAAGAAACTAAACGTTGTAGGTATGTGATTGACTAATCTAATAATGACGCGATATATCTAAGTGCATGATCGCTTTCCATGACGGCCATGTTTTCTGTTTTATTTAAAAAACTTACCATGATTGCCTAGTGTATTGATCTATAACACGCGTTTTGATTGGTCCTCATGAGTCGGCCACCGACATATAATCGTACAGTACTTAGTGTGAATGCTTTTACTACTAGTCGGTCCGATTATAAAATCGGTCGGTTCGGTCCAGTCGGTCATAGTGTGAAACAGTCCTAACCCCGTCTTAAACAGACCTCTCGGTAAAAATATTGTTTTTCCCTGTTCTATAAACTTTTATTGCTTAAAACGCATAGAGAATTTAACAAAATATCTTTGAATTTATAATTAAATTAAGAATTAATTAAATTAAATAATAAATTTAGAATAATTTTAAAAAATTGTATCTATCAAACTAAACAGCTTAATATATTTACAGGTGTACAGTACATACAGTACTTCCATTTAAAAATTAACAAATCACACTAAACTATAAATTATCAAATATTTTTCTATAAATTCAAACAGCTTCCACATAATATAAAATCTTGCATTTGTTATCATGCCGACGTATTAGCAAGAATAATGCTATTGTGTAATGAAACCGTACGTTTATAATTAATTAAAGGTAATAAACAAGTCGATGCATCGTATTCCTTCCTATTCCTGTTTCAAACAAGTGTATGCAGCACCCTGGTGTGTTGTTCTATATTGTGCGTGACTTAGATACCTATTTTTTTTTTGTTAATTAACGAAACATGCTGCTTTTTTATGATTGTTTTCTTCAAAATTAAGAATTGCAAATAGTTTTTAGCCTTTACGCAAAAATAGTAAATACGAAATGTAAATTTCATGGTAAATTTAGTCAAGGAAAAAATCGACAAATATAAATTTCGATTAATTAAGTATTTAACTTATAAATCTTTCCTCACTTTCACAACCAAAATGCCACTCTTTAGATTTGCCGCCCGGACAAACGTCCGGGTTGTTCGCCTCTAGACCGGGCCCTACAATAATCATCAAAGAATTTGCGAATTAATTTCATTCACTGGTGTGATAAGCCCATATGTATATGTGTCTATTTATTTAGACTAAGTGTTAAATAGAGTTAAATAAATTTATAACTAGTGGCGCTCCTTCTCTCTAAAAAAAGAAAAATTAAAAATTTAAGAGAAAAAGAGAAAGTTTAAATATTCGACATTTTATATACTATAATTCTATATATATAATATTTTAATGATTGCTACAATTCTTAGAAGCACCTCGTACCAATGGTTTGTTTCAGCATTAATAATTCTTTGAGCAGCCTCATCGATAGTTTTACAACACTTTAACCTTTTATCTCAGGTTTAACCATGATTTTTGGATCTGAATATGATTTTTAAAAATTTTATGATC